>NW_020955373.1:97012-99750 GCF_003031625.1 Empidonax traillii | reverse complement strand
GATAAAAGATGGCCAAATTCCTCCCTTCTAACTCTAGCTGGTACCTCCATACTGGAGGCTGTTTCTGTGTGTTCAGAGACACCCCTGTGTTCCTGGTGGGTGCACATTATGTGCTTTATTTTTGTTACCAAAATAAACCAAAGGACACTCATGAGTGCATACCAGAAACATCACAGCAGAGATTAAACTATTGGCTCTATTCTCACTCCCACAGTCTAGGAGCTTAAGCTTGTGAGTCTAGTGCAACTAAACCCTTTCACCAGGTATCTGTATCATGTCAAACATGATGTGTGCCAATTCTTTGCCTTAGAGTGAAGACCTCACAAATAATCTTTAGTATCCAAAAATTTCTGGTTTGTTGGTTTTAGTCCATTTCCCTTTGTTCCAGTTATGTATGAAAAGAATAAGGAGATGTTTTCTCTTACCTATTTCTCCTCTTCCTTGTAGTGTATTGATTGCTTTACACTTCCTTAGAAAGATCAATATTCCATTAGGGGCAGAGGAATAGCACTATAGGAGAAAAAAAGCCTGACTGTTGCCAAAATTGAAAGTTTAATGTTGAAAGACAAAAGTTGTTGGTGTTTTTTTGTTTGTTTGGTGGTTTTTTGTTTGTTTGTTTGTTTTTATTTTTTTCTCAAGTGGAACAAAAATCTTTTGGGTAACTGAGCAAATTACAGCCTGTTCCTGCAGACCTGCTGACAGGCTGTAGCTGTTAGTGTCAGGAGAAATTGGTTTGCCCATCTCCACCAAATCTTCATTAAGCCAAGAAAGCGCCTGATAAATGTTCTAAAGGAAACAACTTAGCAAGATGGTACCAAGCAGGAGCGCAACAGAGGGTAGAGTGGTGCTCTGCTGAACTTCACTGGTAGGTGGTGCATGGAGATTGTCACACCTAATGTGTGTTTTGTTACGGAACTTGTGTTTCTATACTGTGAGACTCCTCATCCAAGCAGAGCCAGCACAGTTAGGCCTTCCCAGAAGCTATTTTCCAGAATTTTGAAAGGTGTATGTGATGTTGTTCTTCTTTCATTTTCTTAATTGCATTTTCATAATGAATAGGAACCTGTGTAATCATATAATGAGGCATTGTAATTATGATAGGTACAGATATAATTAAAAATCTTTACAATATATCATGAATATATACAGGTTTTCTACAATGAATACATTTTTAAAGGTTAGCAGGGCAGTTATTTGTGTTTGCAGGTTTGCAGTCAAATGATTTACTAGGTAAGGGGAGGTAACTATTGATTTCCAGTGCGTCCCATACTTAGCAAAAAAATTTGGCTTGGCATTCCTGGAGATATTAATTCATATTTCCAAACCTCAATAGAGCCCAGATTCCTCCCTCTACAGGGGAAGAGTGGGGATTCCATAAGAAATGTTGTTATCAAGATTCAGTTTCCCTGATGTTCACAAAAAGGAGCACCAGGAAATTTCAAGACCGTCCCCACTGTGTTCTCTGAGGAGTAACACTGGTGAAAAGTTTGACTCTTGATGCACAAAAGGTTGCTACACTCATTTAAATGCTTGAATGGGCCCAGGAGGGACCGAATTCCTTCCTGTAAGTCACATATATCAGGTACAGCTTTTAACCTTAGGTCACAGTGGCATCTTTGGAATCACCTCAGAATTCTTCCAAATTATTATTTTTAAGAACTTTTTGTAAAAATATACAGAATTTAGTAATGAGTTTATTTTTTAATTAGTTTTTTTCTAGGTGAGAATAAATTTCTTCAGAAAGAATATTGAGATGTGGTGTGATGTAATTAAAAAGAAACCGATAAAACAAATGTTTGTATTAGAAACAAAGTGCATCATACACACATGCAGATTCTCATTATTCTAGGTAGGGAATGTTCTGGTAGAAAGACCAGTGAACTGAACTCATAAGTGTCAGAAAAAAAAAATTAATATAATGTGGGTTGGGTTTTGACTATAATTTTTGACTTTTCTCCTCAAATAATATCAATGGGGATTATATAGCTAAATCTCTGCACACTCAGTGCCATGAAACCCTTTATTGTGCTTGAGGGAAAAAGGAAAGTAGCAAATGGTTGCTCAAGGACATAACATTTGAAATGGCCATAAGCCAATAGAGTAGAAGATGTAGTAAAGCCTGGAGAGTGGTGTTAAAAGTGAATGCAGTGATGCTGAGCAGAGTTGTCATTTTCAGTGACATTGGACAATTTCAACTGAAGGTGAACAGAAATTTTTTGCCAAAAATAACTTCTTTGCTAGTATTTCTAGAAAAAAAGCCCCAGCTGACAGAAAATGGTGTTGTTTAGTTCTCTGATTATTTTGAGGGTTGTTTGTTTGTTTGTTTGTGTTTAGTGAGGGAAAAGGCATTATGATCTGCCTTTCTAATAAGCTATGCTAAATTTTAAGTTTAATGAATAGGAATTACAAATTTAGAGGAGGAATTTCTCATACTTTCATAATTGCTCCTCTTACACAATTTCATCGTGGTTAAAACTTTACCCTTCTCTGTCAAAGAGAAATTTTGAGCGCTTTTGAGTTATCAGGGACACTGGCCAACCCTGGGTGGTAATGAGACAACACTGAGGGCATCAGGAGGATGGGATTAGTACTTTGTGCAGCATCCATGGATTCATTGGCTGGTGCAATTTGGGGAGGAAATAGGCCCAGCCTTGGTTGTTATTCAGTAAGTAAGTAGATAATAAACAATGATTTGGTGCAGTGATAGAACGTAGATAATGCACTAGACAATTTGGGGG
>NW_020955373.1:37718-96258 GCF_003031625.1 Empidonax traillii | reverse complement strand
AAGTTCATAGTTGAACCCTCCAACTTTTTTTTTTCCAAAGCAACTGAGCTCCAATTGCAAAGTTCATTAACTGTTGAGTTTTTTTACTCTTGCCTCATGGTAGAGAAGAGGGAAGTGCATTCACTAAGCAGAAACAAGAGGCACATATGATGAACTAAAAGAATTATCTTAAGATTCTTACTTGTTTTTTAAGTCAAAGCACATGGCAAACATTTTTCTCTTGCATCTCTTATCTACTGATTTCATTAAAGGTTGAAAAAGGCAACATCGTGTCCACTCATTCAAGCACCAGCTGCTAATTTACAAATCCTTCTCTTTTTTTCTTTTTTTTTTTTTTTCTCCTTTCCCTTCAGAATGGAGGATTCCTGCCCTGACGTGAAAAGTAGGATTATACTAATTGCTCCTTTCAGTGACTCCAGGCTTATCCTTGCACCATGGAGAGCCAAGCTTGGCTTCTGCTTTCATCCAGTTTCTCTCCTGGCCTCTCTGTGCAAATGAAAAACCTCAACCCTTTGACTTGGGAGCTCAGCTCAGCTTCCCAGTGTAGTATGTCTTGGTTTATTGGTGAGCTTTTCCCAGCCATGAGAGTATGCAAAGAGTAGTCCGAGTTTTTAGTAGCATTGAAGCCAGTAGCACCCTCTGACATTTTCTGTGTTTACATTACCAATAAAGTGTTTGCTCGCAGTCCCTGTGGCAGAGTCGGGGTCCAGGGCACCATCTGTGAGAATCTTCCAGGCCTTTTGTCCCTAATTAATCACATAATATATACGTTAAATTATTTATAGAAATAAGTAATGCCCTTTAAAGCCTTAAATTATTTAAAAGGCTTTTAATACCTTAATCTCTTCTCTGTCTCCTAAATAACTCTTGTGGAGACCTCTTATCTGCTTCAATGTTAGGGGGTCTAATTTACATCATTTTTTATGTCCCCTGAAGTTTGGGTTGCACATGAGAAAGTGTATCACTGTATTTTCTACACAGTGTGATCCACCAGGAAAATCAGAATATAAGTATGTGGAGAGTGGAGGTAATAGATATTTTTCAGGTCTCTGGACCTGCAGGGGCCTCTGGAGATTTTCATCAGGGAACACAGATGTGCCTGATTCCTACACTCATACAAAGGATTAATCCACAGGTTTAAAAATGGAAAATTATCTGAAAAAAACTCATGGCAGGAATTCTAAATGTAATATTTTTGTGTAAAAAAATCACACAGCTAAATTCCAGATATAAAGTATCCATGGGCATTATTTTCCATGCATCTGGCAAAATATTTCTGGAAGGGGCTATAATTAACAGTGTGTGAATGCTGCCAAGGAGCATTTTTCTGCCTACATTATCATTAAAGTAATTTTTCTCAGGGCTCCACTTCTTAGGAAAAAACAAACAGTTAAGAAAGGACTAGCCATTGGTGCAGAAAAACAGCAAAGTCCAATTAAAAGTACTCCAGTGAGCTATAAATCAGTAGAAACCAATTCTCTTGCATTATTTGAAAGCCAGTGGTTTTCCCCGTTAATGAAGTGACCAGAACACTCATTCTTTAGTGCTGTTGAGCAGTGTTTTGGATTCCACTGGAGCAAAATTCATCCTGAAAGAAACCTCCTGAAACCAGAGGCTCTGAACCTCTACTAAACTTGTCCAACCCAACCTGTAAGTGGCAAACAACATTTATTATATCCAGACCCTGCCAAGGCACTAGATTTTCTTCTACTCTGCTTGAACACATCACAAAAATCCACCTACACAAATTGTACACAACGTTGTCCTTAGTTTTATAAAAGCTTTAGTCCTAAAAACAGACTTTCTGTGGCTGATGAATGTCAGGGTTTCCTTTGCATTTGGAAAGGATGGCATTTTACATCGTTTATTCTTTCTTTATTGAAGAAATAAAATTATTTTGATTTAAATGTAAAATGAAATTATTAGGAGGTGGAACTTGCATAACCACAAGGTAGAAGGTAACTCCTACAAGAGCTGGGAGGTTGCTAATGCTGAGGATTAAAACAGTTGTTCATGTGCATTCTGTAAAAAGGTATGTTTTAATATTGTGAGTCTTACAGGGACAAGAACAAGTGCAATCTGTTTAGCATTCCTTAGCTTTGAAGAAGAGATGATAGAGAAGCTTTTCCCCCATTTTCTGGAGCAACTTTCACAGAGAGGAAAAATGTTTGGGGAACTCATTATTCTTTCTGAAGGAAACTTTTGAGAACACACCAGTGTTAACTGAGCTGTACATCTGTGACACTGATATCTACCTGTGCTGATGCAGTTTGGGTTGTGAACTCTTCCTTTCCCTTTTTCTGGCAGAAACTCCTATTACTGAGACTTTAGCATGGATGTTACTGCTTATAAATGTGTTTAATTGTACTTAATTCTGCTTGCAAAGTCTCTGGGACTGAGGCTGTCTTTGGTACAGTGCTTACACAGCATTATCCACTTTTGTGGGCTAATGGTCTAGATGGGAATTTAAACATGATGAGAGAAATATATTCTGGTTCAGGAAGCTGCAAAGCTCCATTACAAGTAGTGATTGTGGTATCTTTGCCCTACCAACAGCTATGAATGAGAAACAAATTTCAGATATTATTTATTACCTTAATTTACCTAATATTAAAGTATTGATATTAAAATTTGGGATTACTCCAGCTGGAGGAAGTAGATTTTTATTTTTTCTCTTCAGTAGCTTGAAAATTTAGCTTTTCAAAATTTTACTGTCAGAGGAAAAAGAAAAAAACCCCAAAACTGGAAAAAAACCCTGTAATTAAAAGTTTTCTTCTTTTGTTCCATGCCAGAAAGGCACAGAGGAAAAATATAGGAATAAAAAGACAAAAAAATAAATGTTTTTTACTGAAACAGCATGGAAGGAACTAACACTGCTAAAAACTTTTCAGCTTTAAAAAGGTCCAATCTTCACAAATATAAATGTTTGCCGGCTCTCCTAAAGAAAGGCTGAACTAGGTCAGACCAAATTGCTGTGTTACAATCATTGACTCACAATTGGATCTAATAAAACGTGAAAAATTACATTTTTTTGCTTCCTTTGTGCATGGTTGAAGCTCTGACAATGCCAGCAGTAGTAGATACTTATGGGAAAAGGGCTTAAAAATATAAAACAAATATTGCTTGTACTTTCCTTGTTATACTCACCCTTGCTTCTGCCAGTCAGCAGTATAAGGACATCCTGAGCCAGAGATTGCATCTGCTCTGTTGGCTTTAATCAGCATCCGTGAGCAGCCTCACCTCATCGCTTTCAGGGGTCTCCTTTTGAACAGTCTTGGTTTAATTCTCTGCAATATCCTGTGACACTCTTCTATGACAAGAAACAAGTGAACACAGCACATCTTTAATTTTTAGTAGCTGATGTAAGTACTTATTTCGAAATGACTGTGTTTGCTGCACATTATATCCATCTAACCGATAAATCTTCTCTGCTACATCACATCCCCTTGCTCCTACTGCATCTGCTGTTAGTCCTATGATACTTTCTACTGAAATAAAACCACTTCTGGCTTTCCATCCAGTAAAATAGATGTGGAACAGGCAACAGGTTGAGTGGAGCAACAGCAGTGATGTCCAGGACCTTTTGGATCAGTGTACCAAGTACGTCAGGACCCTGCAGTATCCTGCTGTGTATTTCTGCATGCTGCACTTTCCAGGCAGAGCACCACAACCTCCACCTTTCCCCCAAAAAGGGCTGGAAGCAAAGGTCAGTCTGTACCCAGCTATCTCCCACTCACACTTTCCTTGCAGATTGGCCTTTCTCTTGCTTGTTCATAGTCCTGTGTCCTATCCCTTTTCCCCTGTGGTGTCTTCCAGGTGCATGGAACTCGCAGGTTGACCCATGACACAGCTGAGGGTGACTCTGTGTCCCAGCCAGGAGACTTCTTTGCCTTGGCTTCTTGCAGCTTTGCTCTGTGATCCCTCCTCTCCTTTTAACTTTACCTGCCTCCTCCGCTGTAATGGTTTGAAAACATTTCAGTCAATCTGCAAACTCCCCATGGCTTGCTAGACCTGAGATGGTTCACCTTGCACTTTTAGCACTGATTTACTTTGAGAATCAGCTGGGAGAGGGGGTAAATCCGCTCTTCTGGGATAGGCACTGCAGCTCTGCAGGGTTTCCTCAGCATGGAACGAGGTGGTGCCAATGGACAAAATTCCCCACTGTACAGAAAGTCTGTGCAATAGTTCAGATCCTGCTTAAATTCTTGGGTCAGGATTTTGAGCTTCTGCTTTGTCCTGGTCCTGTGCAAATGGAGAGACTCACCTTCAAGTTTTTGAGTCAGATGCTCCAGAATTAAATGCCTGCAGACTGGTCTCTAAAATGGGTGCATTTTACATTATGTAATGAGTTCAGAAGATGCTAAATTGATTTCCAAGAAGATGAGGACAGAATATCAGGAAGATATTTTATTAAAAAAAAAAATTGCTGGGTAGAATGTAGTGCTCAAAGCCTTATCCCCCTTTGAACCATTCAAAACTTGCTCAGATTTCATAGTGCATTTTTTTTTCCACTGAGTTCAATAGTTACTTGTAATTACAGAGGTATATCAGCATCCGAAATGGGGAACTGGGGAAGAAGCTGAATTAGATTAACTGCTGTTCTTTACTTTGATGTGTTAGCTTCTGTGTTCCTGTGATAGAAACCTTTTGTCTTATCCAGCATAAAATCAATCCTAGTTCTAAATTCCTGCTTTGGAGGACTTGGCAAATACGTAACAGAACAACTATCATTTCCTAAGTAATCCAAAGCAAAGTGAATTTTCATATTACTCCTGCATAATCTTTTCACTGTTATTAAAACAATAAGCTTACTCTGCCATAGGAATTTTCCTATTTTCTTCGTTTTTTAGTAAAAGATTATAGGTTAGAGAATAGTTTTCCTTATCTATTTGCTTTGTGTCTTGAGCACTGTCTCTTTTTAATAAAGTATTGGAGACAGGCAAATAGAATACCTCCTAAGAGTCTCCTGCCAGTGATTAACAGAGAAATTAAAAGTTGTCTATTGTTCACATATATTCCTAGATGACCCTTCTCAAATGATTTGAAGCAGAACCTGAGAGCTTCACAACAGGACCTGAAAGCTTCTTTTCCTAAGCCTGTAAGAGCTTGATGAAGTAGAAATAATACTTTTTTTGTTCATTAAAAAAAAAAAAAAAAAAAGAGGGTGTCTGTTGGAAATTAATTTGTCCCTCCTTAAGGAGAGAAACTCTATGATGCTGATCAGACCCTGGCAAGACACAGGGAGGGATCTGCAGGATTCTCTCTACAGTTCTGCTGGTGCAGCTCATGCCCAACCCACAGTACTCCTGCTGTTTTCACTTTGGTTTTCTTGTGAGATGGGGCTGCTAGTTGTGCTGAACTACATGGTGATTTTGTGCTGCTTGTAAACATCCTCAGGGGACACAGCCACTGCTTCTATTTCTACGCTCTCAAAGTTCCCCAAAGATGAAAAAGCTTTAACCGCACAGCAATCTGCCTTGGTGGGAACTTTGCTCTAACATCTCATGGATCCGGGTCAGAAGCATTCAATCTTTCCTCTATGTTCCCTTGTCAGATCATTATTTTATTAATCTCTGATTAATGTTGAATCTCCATCCAAGCATGGCAGAACAAGGATGCATGTGGCCCATGGACCAAATAAACAGACCCTGCTCTTTTTGACCTCGTCCCAGCCACGCTTGACAGTGTCACAGCAAATCTTCTCTCTGACAGGAGATGGATGGCTGGATTGTTATACAGGTGTTTGACATTCACCCTGGTTCTTCTTTAATGCCATTGCTCCAGCGTGGAAGACTCGAGTTGACCAATATTTGACCAATAATCCTTGATTTTTGACCAATAATCCTTCTGGTTTTAGGCACAGACATACAATTTTGTGTCTGTTAGCTCTACTTGTATACCAATATTTTGCATAGGAAGCAAATAAGTAGCCTATATGAACTGTATCTAATATGAATTTATTTTACTTTACAACTTAAAGAACACTTGGCATTTTCTGCAATGAAAACTCTAAAAAGAGAGACAGTAAGGCATCCTTGTGGTTTCCTGTACTGAGACAGGTCCTGCCATTAATTTTCGTCCTTCTCTCACTCCTTACTGAACATCCTTTGCTAGAAGAGACAAAGAGATTCTCTAATAGAGATTGCTAGAATTTAGAAATAGCTCAAGTGAAAATACATAAGTGACATTCACTTCTGTAGCTCAAATATTCAGCAAGAATGTGGGCTCTTTGAAAATATTGAGGTGACAGAGTAGCGTAAAAAAGCTGTGTTGGAAAGGAAAACTGAATCTAGTAAGTGCAACTTCTTGTTAAAATTCTTGAATTATGTTGATTTTTTTTTATTTTATTTTTATCCTGGCAGATAAGAACCACAGAGGACACAAAACAAGATTTCCAAATTAAATTTGGACTTTATATATATGGAAGGAGCAAATTAAGGAGCTTACTGGCTTCTGCTTTTCTTCCAGACTGTGACAGATTCCTCACTTGATGTGAACAGAACATCTGCTCCCTGTCCAGTACCCCTCTGCATTTAATTTGATTGTGATTCATGTTTTGCAGAGGCCTCAAAAGCTTTTGCAATAATAGCATCTTCCTGAATCTGCTCAACTCTGTTTTGGCAGGTGTTGTGGGAAGGCAAAATAAAACTACGTTCCATGGCCCAAAGAGTCAGCTGTGTGTCATACCACGGACACCAGGGCTGGGAGACAAACCAGGTAAGTGATGAGCTGGAGGAGGCAGAGATAATGTCGCTCAAATGAGACCAACATCGTGAAAAAGCAGAGTGTAGGGAGGTGTTTGCAGGAGGATAAAAGGCAGATGGAAGGAAGGGCTTCCAGCAGTTTGGGAATTCTGGGGTGGATGCTGATTCTGCAACCACCACAGTGGAACTGCTCATGTGCACGGCAAGAGAACCATTTCTGTTTGAAGCATCTTCTGGATTTTCCCAGTTTTCTTATTACTCGTTGTCTGACATTGCCTGAAGTCTCTCCCTGCCATTTTGGTTTTTCGTGCCAAGTTCTCTTACGTTTTGTGAGCATCAGTTCTTTCCAGCTGGTCTCAGTGCTCCTGGGGATACCCAGAATTTGTCTTGTCCATCACATTGCAGTTGTAAATGCTCATCTGCTGTTATTTCCCTGGATGTTCCACTGAAAGAGATGGAGTGGTTTCATTTCCTGTTTGCTTTCACCTTGACTTCCCTCTGAATGCTCTTGGTAGATGTATTCATTAAGGATGCACTCATGAGCAAATATAAATAAATTATATGGAAAGAAATATCCATCTTCTGCTTCTAGAGATCATCATGTTACGTGTTTTGTAGCTGACCTGGCAGGATATTGAAATTAATCAATTTTTTTCCCCCCAAGTTTCATTCAAATGTGTATTGGAACCCAGAAAATCTGATTTGTTGGTAGTGTTGTGAAATCAATTAATTAATTTTTTTAAAACAAAATTCATACTGAAAATGGGTAATGAGGAAACCCCCACAAAATCACACAAACTCCAGCCCAGGTGTCCTGTATTACCTTTTCAGGACAGCCTTAGGAAGATAATTAATGTTAGTCTAATTAGTGTGATGAAGGTAGTGTAAGTGCCTAGATAAAAGAATAATAGAATATTTCTATACAACATAAACCACTGGAGGAGTTTTTTTTTTTTTGAGCTCCAGAGCTACATTCCTTTGTTCTAATGTGAAAATCTTACAATATGAACCTGGATATACAAATAGTACCAGATTTCTGATTTCAGCAGCTTTGGCCTGACAGGGACTGTTTCAGCTTTTGGAAACTCTCTTTGTACCTTGAGTATGAACCTCCTCTTGCATAAATCACACAACCAAAAGCCCCAGTGGTACAACACAAATTTGTGTGTGGCAGGGAGAAAGGGACCACAGTTAAAGTGTATCAGCTTTTATTACTAGTATTATTAATTGCTATTAATATAATGTGCTGACCTACTCCAATCCCTGTCCTGCTGCTTACTGATATTATTCAGCATTCTAGAATATCAGAAAATCTGTATCATCTTCAAACAGGATGGTAATTTTATAAATTGGTTTTTTTCTTTATAGAAAGTGACAGCAGGATCATTCAGAGCTCTTCCACACATTATTTTTTGCACTATGTGCACGATGCTTGATTAAAATAGAAAGCTGGTCCATTTATTAAAGGTCTATTCAGCAGAAATATAATGTATAATACAGGCATTCTGCTCCTTTTGACTTGTTTAGCAGAAATGTAGCTGAATAGTGCAGATCAGGGCAAAGATGCACAAAAAGCACTGCACAGTTTAATAATCTTAACTTGCTGAGACACTTCAGTCTGTGAGGTGTAAATCCAGCTAATGCAAAAACTGACCGTTTCCATAAATTTGAGGGTAAAAGCTGCATGGATCTAGTGGAATCAGGCTGGGTCTGTGAGTTATTATAAACTGAAAATTACATAGCAAATGCAGGCCCTCTGATATGTGGTTTTTTTTTTTTTTTTAATCAATAGAGTTAAGCTGAATTTGAATACTGTGAACGTTATTTAAAAAGTAAGATTAGAAAACTTTCAGTTGCAAAGAATGTGCTATATTATTTTCCTGTGTAGAGGATGCTTTAAGTTGAAAAAATACATAGAAATTTAAAATTGCTTTTTATTCTCAGTTAAAGTTGAAAGATACTTACCATCATCTCTGGAAAATTGTGTGAAAATGATGCCCTTCACATAAAATGAGACTATTTGAATATACAATTCAAACCCAAGGGATACAACCAATATCCCATTGTCTTAGGATTCTAAGTGCCTTTCTCACATTTGTTTTATAATATTAGGTATAAATTAAACTTCAGATATTTCATGTTTAAACAAAGCTGCACCTTCTCCATAATTTGGAGGTAAATAGAAACACTTGACTGAAAACAGGTAGCTATGCCTACCCTGTTACCAGAAAGCCATGAGAGCCACTGGAAGTGTCTTCTACCACCAGTTAATTGACAAAACATGTCTATGTATTTCCCTTCGTGTTTCTTTATTAACTCATTGGTGATAAAAAATGCTTCTCTGGAATATGACAGTGCTTAAGGATGGAAGCTGAAGTGACACATGAGTCCTTGTTTTTATGAGTGCCTCAGCTGCAATTGTCTTTTCTGTGGAAGTTCTCAAATCCTCAGGCAGAGGGAGAGGAAGGCGCGAGCTGACACTAAAAGCACACACGGGGAGCTCGGTGCCTCTCACCACGTTTTCAATTAGTGTCTGTAGGTGTTAGCAGGGTGTGTGGGGTGTCCCAGGAGCAGCCTCATCCTACATCATTCACGGTAATTTAAGTAGGGAAGAGTCTCTGATGGGAGCAGATGGCACGGGCAGTAATGTCTCTCCTACTCTTCTGGCATCTGCCTTGAGTTTTGGACCGTGGCTGTGGTTCCCAGAAACACAGTCATTAAGGGTAAACACAGTCCATTTTCATTAGTGTGGAAAGCAAGAGTGGAAAACTGCTTTCTTCTACTTAGAGTATAACAGAACTAATGGAACAACTCTAAAAGACAAAGGACTTTTTCTTGTTGCTGTTGGAGAAACATTTTGCTCTCGAATGGAGTTCTGCAATTTTTTTCTTGCTTACGTAACCTCAATAAAAGCCATGACAAGATGAAGCTCTTGTGACAGTCCTTCTGTGTTCAACATGCCCAAATAAATGAGGCTGTGGAGGGGGCATCTCTGACAAGGCAGTATCTCCTCAGCCCTGTACCCAACAGCAGGCTCTTAATGTGCTCTTGTAACACCAGATCTCTCTCTTACACAATGTTTGCTGTCAAAACCCATCCAAGTGTTTGGAGGGGAGACTGAGCTGGTGTCTTGTCTCAGAGTGTGACTGTTTTGAGAATCTCTGAGGGCTTTGAAGCCCCACCAAATCAAAATATGTTCTTCCAGTTGATAAAAAATTGGGCGCATCTTCAAGGTCACATTGATGTTAAATTGTTCCTTTAAAGCTCTCTAATTGTTAGTGGAAAAGACACTTTGATCCAGAAAGATGTAAAAAAGCTCAGGTGTTTTACTGGAGTTGAAAGGGCACGTCATAAAAAACATGGATGAGTTACAGGACGTGGATGAGTGCTACATTGCACTAGGAGAGGGTTGACTATAGAAAAATGTAGTGTGCAATTTTGTGTAGAGGCAATAAATCCAGGAAATAAAAATTTTTACCTCTGAGTTCTGAAACACTTATCACTAGAAGATTTTTCTTTTTAGCCAGATGAGATGTAAATTTGTGAAAATCAAGTTAACTGTAGTCCTACTCATCTTGTTAATTCTGCTTCTAAATTTTCTTTACTCTTTTTCTTAGTAACAAAAGTAAGTTTACAGTAGTCTTTTTGCATTACAGCTCATTTCTCTCCTGCACATACCTTGTGGGAAGCTCAAAATAGAACAATGGAGAAATAATGAAGGTAAAATGTCAGTTTGCCTGCATACTGAAAATATAATCAGCGCAATTTGTCAGACTCATCTGCCCTTCACTAGGAAAAACATTGATAGAGATTCATCCTTATGAGTCTTTAGGTTAATGCTTAGAGTTCCTTTTCTTCCAGAATTCTTTGCTAATAAATATAATTTCCATGCTACTCATTACAATGCAGTTTGTGATTCCTTGTAACCACCCTATAAAAAGTCTGTGTTCTGACACTTCTTATATTTCCAGACCTATTCTTAGATATTTCGAAGTGCTGTGGAGTTTGGTAGTGATGCTTCAGAGAGCTGAGTACCAGGTCCTTCCTACCAGCACAAACTCAGAGCTTTGGAGGCCTGAATTAGATGTGCTTCACATAAGTCATGTACACACAGAATTTACTGTGAAAGTTGGGCCATATACCAACAGACATAAGCATGGCATACTTGAATGTGACCTTTAATCTGCTTCTCCAGGTTTCTACCTGCTGGAGAGCTGAGTAAACAAAGGAGAATATTTACACTCAGCAACTTTTCGAAGATAACTTCTACTCTTCTCCAATCCCAATGACATGCATCTCTTTTAGATGAAGTAATTTCTGCAACTTTTATTGTCTGGCCGATTCCTGACTACAGAATGAAAGTATTGACCTTGACTCAAGAAATCCATAAAGGTAGAAGGAATCAATTTAAAAAATAAAGTGCTTTTGAAGGAGGTAAGTTGGCTCTAACACTTTGAACTATGTGGGCCTGCAGATCATTACTGCAATACTTTCTAACTCTGTTAGCACCTCTGCCTTGCTGACTGTTCATGTTGACCTAAATACATAAAAACCCAGTTATGTTTCTTGTTATTATGTATTACAAGTTGGTGCAATATGGCTGTAGAGTGAAAAGTCATTAGGTCTGCAGATAAACTGAATTTTTCTTGGCTGATCAAGAAACACGTAAATCACTCACAACTTCCCGATCCCTTCTTTCCCATGCATTTTCATCCACCTTCAAACTGTAGTTTCTGTGCTTTAATACCAATTCCACTGTAAAAGAATGAATTAGAGAGGGAAAACTTCAAAAATATGAATTTAAAAATCTAGTTGTTTCTCTTCTTCATTTTAAACTTTATCTTGGAAAATCCCTTCTGCCATGAAGCCACGTGCTCCAAAAGATCAGTCAAAGAAACGAAAATAATGCCTTTTTTGCAATGGGATTTTAGTGGGTAAATCTTACCAAAGAACTCTTGAGACTTTCACAAGACTAAAATGCATGTTTATAGAGCAGTGATGTTAACAAACCAGTGTCCTAGTGCTGCATCCAAGGGCTGCTGATAGAGTGCTCTGAATTATTTAAAGTATAAGTGTGTAAAGATGCATTTTCAGACTCCTCACATACTCAAATTTGGTGTTGTTGCTACTCTTGGTGCTCCTCTTCTGTGTTTTGTTTTGTTTTTTTCCCAATAGAATATTTCAAAGTACATTTATATTAACTGCATAAATCTCGCTGTTTTCCCATGAGCTGTATTTTATGGTTGCATTATGTTTACAGAGGATGGGGGCACATGGAGGTCACCGGTGTGACCCTTTGAAGTAACTTCCACTGAGGTCCAGTTGGCATCACACCCTGAAGGGAGGCTGCAGCACTTGGTAAGGACAAAGCCACAGATGACTCGCATCCCTAAGGAATGAGAAGGTAGCACAGCACCCACTTAAGAAAGATGCTCCTTGGAGCCTTTTCACGGTTGAAAAAAAGTCATCGTGTTCTTGCTCATTAGTGTAGCAAATAGTTCAGATGACTTCAGTGGGACCACTGTGACAGAAAATAGTACTTTGGGATTCAATTGTGGCCCTCACAGGTCCCCCACAGTTGTCTGGATCCAGGCAATTGCAGTGGTACCACAAGTTACCAGGTTGTTGTATTTCTGTTGAATCATGAATTTCAGAGGCAAAAGGAAAAGCTGTGTGCAGCAAATGCTGTCCTGATGGCTCATGTTGGATTTTTGTTTGGGCTTCTCAGTGGAAGAGAAACAGGAAACTTATGGTTTATTCCCTTCAGAAAGGGTTCCTTCTGTCCAAGTTTTTAATTCTGCCTGTAAGCTACAGGATGGAAAGGCAAATACATATTTGAACTGGTTAAATGAATTCCTCATGCCATAGGAGCATGCAGTCAGCTGAAGCAGCCCTCAAGTGACTCCTCCACTGAATCCTTTGCTCTTGTTAAGGACTCTATGTGAGTAGGTGAAACCTGGGAAGTACTTCAAGTGTTGGCAGGGAGACCAACAATAGCCCTTAAGGGAAACTTCTGCAATGATGTCTAAACTCCAGTGCTGGGTAAGTGACAGATTTGGCTTCCCTGAGCGTGGATGTGTTTTTAGAATGAGATTCAGATGGGCTGTTATTTCAGGATCCACTTGAGCAAAACTTGCAACTGCTAAAGTGATCTTAATGCAAATGAGTCACATTCCTACCTATACTGTAACAGCACAGGATGCCCTTCCAATTTGTGACAACTGTGTGCACACAAATAAGGACTCTTGCCATCATAAAGGACTCTCAGCCCCATAACTGATCCATGACCAGGTTATGATAGAAGAGGGGACCCCCATATACCCGTGGGTGTCACATTGTGCCAAATCTTCTACATTTATCTGTACCAGGGAACCCTTCTTCACTCCCTTGGCTCAATCTGTTGTGTGATTAACCAAGCAGTGTCTCACCTGTATGGGAATAGTCACAAACACTGTGAAAGGATGAAAGCCATTGTGCTGGTGTCAAACTGATGGCAAGAAATTTTGGAGAGGTTGCCAGAATTGTAATAATTTCAGCCATTTAAAAAGAGCTTAAAGTAGTTGTTAAAAAGAAAGTGCCTCATCATCCTGGGAAATAGAGGCATTCTTGGCCTTCAGTCAGGCATTCTTCAGAGCTAGTGACACATTTATGTGATTATAACAACAAATGACTTTTCTGTCCTGCTCTGTTTGTATAATAGATGAGGGGTGTGTTTAGGATGCTGTTTAGGATGGAAGGAATAAGGGAAGATGGAATATTTGCATTTAAAATGTAGGAAACTCTATAATTTCCTCATTAATGAAAAAGCCCCAAACAAACCCACCAAATGTCAGAAAATCAAATTAGGATTTTAACTTCAAAGGTGTCAGTCTCAGGCAGGACTTTGCATCGGACTTGGGCAAATGTAGCTGTGCAATTTCTTGGCCAACCTGGGGCTTATCAATTCCTGTTGGAGCTGTTATGTGTCTGTTTTCTGCTGATTTTGTCAGTCTACTCAAAGGACAGGTGAAGCTTCTCTGAAGCCAGCTGATAGACGTCCAAAACCTGCCATCAGCTAAACTAGTCCAAATCGTATTTGATCAGATAAAAAAACCCTGAGAGCGGAATTTGGCCCGTTGTATTTCACAAGTGCAGCACAATGTTACACATACAGATCTCTTGATGTTTTTGCTGACTCTGCTGGCAGTGCTAATGAAATTATGAGTTAAAATCACTGCTGGAATTAGTCATCTGGATATATTTCCTTTGCTGTATCTATTTCACAAAAGAGTTTTACATTTTTGAAGTGAAAAGAACAGTTCAATGAAGTGTTTGATAGCCCCAGCTGCCCTCCAAAATTAGTTCAAAGAGTGTAGTAGGAAAGAAAAAAAAGCTGAAATTGAAGGATTCTGCAATATATACATTTAAATATTGATTTATGAACTTGGCAGTCAGTGTTTACCAATTAAAAACATAAATGTGGTTTTTTTTCATCTTTTCCAAATGGCAGTAGAGTTGTTACTTAGCTGGTCTGTGTTGTCAGTGTGTGCCAAGCCCTGGCGCTGCCACAACTTGCCTTTGCACCTGTCAAGGCCCAATCTGGGAAGCGGTGCATAATAAAGAGTCAAAGTGACAGCCCAAAATTGTTCACACAGCAACCCTGAAGTGCTTGGAGAGACTTTTCTTTCGTGTTTTAACTGTACAGTTCCAATTGCAAAAGCCTTGCTGTCTGCACCAATTTTCAGCAACAAAATCAAAGGAATTCAAAGTTTGTCAGTAAACCCTGACATTCAAGGGCTGGAGATCCTCAGACCCTTATACCACTGGGAGATTTTCCATTGGATTCATATGGTAAGAGATGGATTATTCTTTCAAAGATCATATGATCTGGAGATGTCATCACTGGATTTCTATTTCTTTTTATGAAATGTGCCAGCCTGGGAGTGGCCCTGGGCAACCTGCCTTAGTGCCCCTGCTTGAGTGGGGGGACACTCCATCCCAGAGGAGCTGGCCAACCTCAGCTGCCATGGGATTCTGTGCATTCAACAGGATTTACACCCCATTTAGGCATGGCCAGTGGACCGAATAAAATGAATGGTCTGGCATAACTCTGTCCTTAAACTACGTATTACAGGTTTGTGAGTTAATATAAATAAATGCAACAGGAAGAATGATTCATCTTCACCCCCCTGAGAAACTGTAATAGCTTACACCAGAGAGACTGTCAGTGTGGAATAAACTATTTGCCATATTGGTACCTAGTTCTGAGCACTCATCTTTATTAACTCCCTTTGCAGCAAAGAAACAAATCCTGAGATTTTAAAATGGCACTTTGCTTAGTATCAGAATTAAGCTTCTGTGCCTTTAGGTGGAAATAATTGGTATCATTTTGTGATACTCAAAAATTAATAAGAATGGAATCTTTTTGCTCTCAGGAAATTTATCTTGTTTTTATCATCAGAACAGCAAAAATTGAGAGAGAATGATCTCCATTGCCAAAAAATATTTCTATGTACATAAGTTAGAAATATAGTGCTAATTAACAGTGGTAAAATTAGATTAATTTTATACTACAAATGTGCTAGTCATTTTGGTAATATTCAGACAATAGTTCAGGATACATGCTGAGAAAGAATATGTTCTTAAATGCTGCTTATTAAATGAGCCATATAAATGAAACCATTGTTATATTGCAAAAAATCGCTCATGTCAAGGGCATGGAGGGATAATATAATAAAAGGACAAGAAGAGCTGACTGGACTTTTAGATGCCAAAGTAACTTCTTTGTGTGAAGTTACAAACTCAGATGGACTTACTGCACAACCCATTCAGTCTCAGTTCTGCTAAAGTTTTGATAGAAAAACCTTTTCCAGTGTAACTTAAAATGCTGATTTTTTTCTCTTGTTGACAATAGTATATGATTATGCACAATTTGTGACTAATACCTATAGTGACTCCTTGTTGAATGGATTTTTCATACAAATACAGGAGGACAATAATTTAAAAAGAATAGTGTTTTCAGTAGACTATGGTGAAGCCTTGTTAAACACTACAGGAAAGCCTTACTTCTTTTTTTTTGGCTGCATGACTCTCCATTCTACTTCTGGTTTCTGTCTTTAAAAAAAGGATTACTTTTACTTAAGCAGTACTAATGAAACCCCAAAGTAATATTATTTTGCATATGGCAAAGCTAACCTTTATTTTATTTGTATAAAATATCAATTATATGTAAAATACACTTGAATAAAATATCCTCCCTATTAATTTATCTTCCACTTCCAGCAGAACTAAGAATATTGAATAAGTCTTTCTCTTAAAACTGAAAAAACCCAAAATGGTATAGAAGGCTACATGCATATGGGGAAAGTCAAGGTCTTTTACTTGTTTAGTTTTTGCTACTTTTATAACCTTTTAGGTTGGAAGTTATTCTTGTGTTCATCATCTAAATTTTTAATATATATACCCCCCCCTTTGTTATAATGCTGTTACACTAACTCCTCTTGAATAGCCTCTCCTTTCTCTGTCCAGAAAGATATTTCATTTATAATTATATCACAGCATTGATTTTTTTGTTGCTTTTTGAATTATTCTCTTGATAAGAGGTCAAGTTTATGTTCCTTTGTATGCAGAAGATATACAAGAAGGCTATAAGACCTCCTCCACAGTTTTATCAATAAAGCAATTAATATTTGAGTAAAGTAATTGTGATGTCTATTTTTCTGCAGACCATGGGATGGCAGCAATCTGTGATGGATCCAGTGTCCTGGAATAATCTCTTATCTTCCAGATGAATGGCATTGGGGGTGGAAAGAAAGAACTGAGAGTCCTGCAGAAGAATACATCAAGTGAAAGAGCAGCTTCTGCTGGAGCGAAGCAGATGTGACGTGATGTAATGTTGCTTTCCAGGTTGAAAAACTCCTGCCTAGAGAGTTTCCTGAGCATAAGACAAGGTAATATTCAAATCTGATTGGAGTCACTAATTAATTGTCCTGGTGTTCTGCAGATATTCCACCTTTAGCTGCAGAAGCATGTCTAGGAATCCACACTTCTCTATCCTCAACCCAGAAAAACTGGGCTTTGCTGTTAATGACATGAAGAAAATCAGTGGTATTTTACTGGAGGGTCGTTATTATATTTACATGTAGTTTGAAACACTCCTGTTCACTTACTTTTGGTTACTGAAGTTAGATGGTCAAAGGATGGATTTGTGAGCTTTATTTCAGACCCAGAAGGAATACTCTGAAAAGAGTTACAAAATTTTAACTAAAATACTTTAGAATTGTGTCAGAGGCCGATCTTTTGCAAATTCCAGTGTGATGTGTTAGACTTTTCAGCTTTTTATTGATTCTGAATCTGAATTTGAGCTTTGGCTAACCTTTAGTCTGATAGGCATAACAGAATTAACAGAAGAGTTGTTACATATCTGAGATAAGCATAATAACATTTCTGTGTTTTTAGATTTGTCTCAAAAAGGTTTTGTACATGTAGGAGTTGAAAACATTAAGGAATCATGAAGCTCTTAATTAGCCATCAGTATTCTTCTCATTCATCATAGTAAGTGCCAGAGGAGGATGTTCTGTAAGAGAGAGAAGTTTGTCTGTGAGAACAAGATTTTGTAGTAGGACAGCAAGGACCAGTCACAGGTGGAGTTCAGAACATTCTTTAAGGTCCATGTCATGAGAATTCTTTGGATAGGAGGCTCAGCCTCACAATAGAATTGGGTTTTCTTGGGTTTTTGTGTGTGTGTGGGTTTGTTTTGTTTGGTTTTGGTTTGGTTTTTGTTTGGTTGGTTGGTTTTGGTTTTTGTTTTGGTTTTGATTTTGTGGTTTGTGTTTTTATTTTTTGTTTGTTTTGTTTTTGTTTTTTTTCTGTTTTTTTTTTTTTTTTTTGGGGGGTGGGAACAACAGGCCTGTATTCCTCCCATTTGTAACTTGACCACAGCAGATATGACCTATGTAAATGATGGACAGTCCTGTCTTACATTACAAAGGTACCTTTAGAAAATCTATAAGAGATGAAGTAAACAGAACTGTGTGAAGTTTGTAAATCTATTATGTTTTCCCTTTAGTGTGAAGCCACTGCTTTGTCCATAAAACAGAATAGAGATTTGGCTTCTCCACTTCTGCTGGTTCTAACAGGAAAATTATCCCCAGTGAGTAATAAATATTTCATCTTTGCAACACTTGCTTGCCATTCCACCTTTTCCTAGAACAGGTGGCCATACAATCCATTCTTGCTAAAGAAAGTTCTATATGTAAAATGCAAAATATACAGTGTTGCACACTAAAGAACCATTCAGCTCTAACTGAAGTGATGAGAAACTTTATGGAACCCCTCTGGACAAATTTGTATTTAGTCTGAATCAGACTCCTGCTTCTGAGAAGGTTGTGTCCAACCTGTAGAAATCCGCATTATTGTGGACATGCCTGACAAATGTGGGAGCATGCCTGAGTGCAGCTTTCTGAACACCTTTCATTCATAGATCTCTAAATATATCTAAGGGCTCCACTACTTTTTATCATTATTTTCATAACAGAATACTTTTATTTAATTGTTGCACTCAAACTTCATTTTGTTTCATTATAAAGAGGCATAGTTCAAGATAAGAAACAGCAGGTTGCCAACTTCTCAGAGGTTTTTTTAAAATTATTTTTATCTACAGAGCTTAAAATTACTCCTATGGTAATTTTCAAATATAGTTACGAAATAGCTTGTCAAAAATTATTTATTCATCTAATGATAGATGTGAATATCTTCTGGGAGTTTAAAAAGTACCTGAGCAAGTTGGAACTAATGAAGTTTAAGCATCTAATATGTTTAGCTTATCTTAAAAATCCTGTGAGATGCTAATATAAAACGTTTTAGACCCAACCACGTTTTCAAAGGTGCCTTAGAGACACTTAATTGATTAAATTAGAAATAAACTACCCACCCTAGTGGTTAAAACCCTGAATATAAATATTCAGAGAAGTATTGTTGCATTTGAGAAGATTTAAGGTTGGAAAAGAAACAAGGCTTGTAGGGAAAAGTGGTTAATACCACAGAAAACCAGAATGCTTTTCCAACCCTTTCCTTATGTCTCTGTGGTGTGTCTGACAGCCTGTTTGCCTTTTCCTGTGCTATCAACTAATGTTAAAATGTATTGCTACCCTGAGAAAACCTTGCACTTCAGCATGAATATCAACGTGTTAGTTATTAAACCAGGAGAGGTTAGAAAGTGTCCCTTACTTTATACTTAAAGAGAAAGCTCTAAAGCCTGAGAAAACATAACAGGAGTTCACCTTGGGATGGTGTGCAGTGACAGTAACAGTACACACGTCTTTCAGAAGTGCCACATCTTCCAAGAACCAACTTTTCGGTTTGAAATAGAGATCAGGAGAGCCTCCAAGTAGCACAGTAGCCAAACCAAGCCTCAATTATTATTCTCCAGAGACAGAAACTGCTGCTCTTCACTATTCATGATAAAGGCAGCCAAAGCCCCTTGGGTTTTATGGGAATGCTGTTAGACATCCTCAAGCAACCCTGTGTCTGGAGATGGTTTATCAATCCAAGCAGCTCTATGTGCTGTAATTTGCTGCTGGGCTTAAGCTCCTGTGTGTTCAGACCAAACTGGCATTTATATTACATAAGACTCTGAAATTCCATGTCAACCTCCTCCCAAGTGTGGTTGAGCAGACCAAGGCCAAAGGAGTGCAAATTGAGTGCAACTCCACCTTATTCTCATCAAAGCCACAGTGATGGACATGACATCTGGACTCAGGACCATACCAGCATTTCAATTTCCTGCTGTGCAGTTTTTGTAAGCCAAATGTGAGTGTCTGCTATGACTTTGCAGAAAAATCCAAGAGATTGGATTTTTGCATCAGGCAGTGAGGATGCCATGATGCTGTAAACCATTTCTTGAGACCCCTGTAGCTCTGCTTTAATCCAGGGGACACAGAGAGTTAGTTCCTGACTAAGATGCCTCATTTGAATTCCAAAAATTAGGCTGAAGTTGCTCATGTTTACTTTCAACTTGAATGAAAATGCAAGAGGTTCATTTGATGAAGGAATGGGAAAACATGTCCTGAGCTGGCTCTGTAACAGTATTTCAGGTCTCCTTACAGGAGCTAATAACTAATTGTATCCTTTGTTTGCATTTGCCATGTCTCTTCAGGTTCTGCTCACTCTGGACAACTGGTCCATCGGTACCTGGTCCATTTGTACCACCAGGTTTTGAATATTTTGTCTTATAGCCCTGAAGGAGAGTTTAACAGTTATATCTTTCAGTAAATTGCACGTGCTTTGCTGTATTTTTGCCTTCTGTTCCTTTGCTTTTGAAAGCTTAGCTGGAGAGTGAGAGCTGCCAAAATTGCAACTGTGCAGTATTTCCTGGCCTGGCAGGTTTCACATTTCTCCCTTGCTGACAATGCCATGAATTACTGAATGATAATGTGGTTGTTGATTTTTAAGCCTTTCCCACACCTGTCTTTTTCTTCTGCAGAAATTTCATGTTGTCTCTTAAATGACTAAAATTGAAGCATTTCCAAAATAGTAGGAGGAAAACATGCCCACAAAAACTCCTTTATTTGATACCAGTAAAGTACAGGACAATTAAAAGCAGCATTTATTGGAATTGATCAAAACCCTTTACATGGGGGAAAAGAAACACTGTATGTATATGCAGTCCAGAGCTCAGGTTAGGCAGCCTAAAAGCTTCTCTAAGCTCAGAATCTGGTGATTTTTGTGTTATGCCTCTCTTCCACAGGGAAGACTCTTTCAAAACCATACACTTCAATCCTAGAGTTGAAGCACCAGAGCTCTGTGACATGTGTCTGTCTCCTAAGGATATACAGATATACTTGCACTCAGAAATATTTTCCCAGACATGAATATTTTTTTCCACCTTAGGAACCTAGTGAGAAAGAACATTGTGGCTTGTCATTTGAATGCCAGAGTTGCAAGTGGATTTACTATAGGCAGTTATAAATTGAGAAGGAGTTGAGGCCACATCTGTTCTCTGCTGCTCCATTGCTGCATTGGGTGACTAGAAGAAACCACTGATAACAGCAACACACATCTGTAAGTCTCCAGAGTGCCATCTGAGGGAGCAAGTGCCTGCTGAGGAGAGCTCTGCACCTCAAAATATATGGTAGTAATTAAATTACTGCTAATTAAGTTTAGTAATCTAAAGGCTCAAACGCTAATGAGCTAAAACCAGAAAATATGAAAAAAACAGAAATACCTTTCCTGTAATTTCTTATGGTTTCCATCTCGTAATTGCCCAACCTGCACTGAGGATTGCTTTCTGTCACATGTCCCATTTCATTTGAATTTGTTATTCTTGGATTTCTTTTCCTTTGGGACAATTTTGTTTGTAGTTGCTGTTTGCTTACAGGATTGGAAATAAAAAAAATGCACTGCCTGTCATAAAACAATTTACCTGGGAGAAAACAATAACACCACTGAGGCAACTGTACAGTTACATTTCTTGGTAAATATGTGCTTTTTACTGATTGCTTTTATTTTCGCAATTCCTCTCTCACAGCCCTTGACAGCCTCTGATTCCCAAGGATAAATTCCCTGTTGCTCCAAAGGAGGCTACATCAGTTAGACTGATAAAAGTGGTTGTATTAGCAGTGGATAATATAGAATGGAGACAAATCAACAATCAATAATGGTAATAATGTGTCATTAAAAAATAATAATTTTAAAATGGCAGCAAAAATGATATATTGCATTTTTTCCTCCAAGTCTTGAAACCATGAATCGATTTTAAAAAGCAAGCAACTGAATTTAGTTTGTACAGGGCATGTTTTAATGATGTCTGGGAAGGTAATGTTAGTGTTGTTTCTTCACATATTTTAAAAAGCTTCTATTGGCTTTAACTGTGCTGGATATTCTTCTGGTCTCAATTTTCTGCAAGTGCTACCTCTTGATATGTTATCATCAATTGCCCTATTTTTGTAATTTCATAAGTATTCTTTTCTTATTCATGGGGATTTTTTGTTTCTACAGTGGAGCTTTAAAAATGAGTAGGTTTCCTTGATTATTATTTTGTGGCACTTGGAAAAATAATGGCATTGTAACTTGCTCTCACTCATGCTATTCTGTTAAATTCACATCAGCAATCAATCTGCTTTGTAATTGTTTCTGGCTTTCTAGAATTGGTTCTTTAAAAGCACTGGGGTTTAGACTTTATTTTGCTTGCACGTAAGAAATGCAGTGGGATGATTGGTTTTACTTCAACTATCACTTTTTTAGCTCTGGGAGGAATTAGTCTTTATCTCTCAAGGTAAAGTGGAATATAGATTTCCTAGCACATTGGATGGAACCCTTTTGATTTAGGAAATTATCTCCTGGACTAGCACCAGTCTTTTAAGATACATTTCATATTGTAGTCTGTGTGTTAATGCAACATTTTTCTCTCGGTAGAAAACATAAATTGATATTAGGAACCCAAGCATCCTTTACTTTTTCTGGTTTTATGGTCTGTAAAAAGTGTCATTTATATCCCATCTCATGCTTTATCTGTTATCATACTGAGCATTCAAGATCGCTTTCATATTATTTTTCTGTGAATCAAAGAAAGGTAATTCTATCTTTTTTTCACAGTTTTCTCAAATACAAGGAAATATCTAGTTTCTGTTTATGAAACAGACACAAATTCTATCCCTTCAGTTGCTCTATAATGCAATATCTTTCTCATATTAGTTACTTTTCTATAATGGCTTTTGTACTTGAGAACAAGAAACAGGAGCTTATATCTAATAAATGTCAGACAGAAGATGTGCCAAATTTTCAGTGGCAAACTGCAGTGAAGCACCACAGCCTAAAAGCTGAAATATATTGCTTGGAGTCACAGGCTGGCAAGGACTGCTGGATATGTCCTGATCCTTTTCTGCTAACATTTTTGGTGGAAATGAAACTCTTTAGGTTAAACCAGGTACTCAGCTTGCTTGCTCACCAACAGCTTCCTCAGGCTTTTGTTTTATTTACAACACCCTTGGAATCAGGAAATTTAAACTCTCGAAGTTCTCTCGTTGTACCTTGCTGAAACAAAACCAGTACAGACAATAAATATTAGTCAGTTTTTGTGGAGAAAATAAGAATTCACATCCTACCCCCAAAATCACTTTCCTTTGCAGCCAAGAAATAGTGCCATCTTCCAATGCTGTAGAAATATTTGAAGCTCAGGAATATGTATTTTTCTTATTAACCTCTCTCCATAGCAGAGCAGCATGGTTTACATATGGGAACACAGTTGGTGCTGTACTCTACTGGCCAGTAAAGAATGGGGGGGATGGATTTCAGGGTTGCCAGAAGGGTATCTGAGACCTTTTCGAGTATCTGTCTGAATAGCACTGCTCCAAGGGTAGCCTTTTCCCTTTTTCCACTGCACACTGTCATTTAAAAGTGCATCCTGCTCTGAAAATAACAGATTTGGGTTTTGCAAGTTTGGACAAGGATTTTGTTTTTTTTCTCGGTTGGTGTGGTATTATCACATCCCCACTGTTTTTATCCTTTGCAGTAGACATTTTTAAAATGAAACTTAAAAATAAAATCTGGCTGCAGCAAGGGAGGGATTATCACGCATTAATTTGATATGCTCGCTCTGAGTGGTTTTATGGCTTTTCACAACAATTTAAAATTTCAGTATTCATAACCCATTTTAGAAATGATCATCAGAGGACATTAGTCTTACCCGGGAAGGACGGATGATATACATTTTTACAGCTTATTAGGCTCCCAGATTTACCCTGAACACACACCAAGTCTGCTTGAAATATTGGCCTCCTACACAGCTCCACGTAAATTACTGGGTAGATGGTCCCCCTGGGGTTCCTGTTTTGTACCCTGCAACTATCAAGATTCAGTGTGCCAGTGAGGATCCTGATGATAGCTAAGAGTGCCGAAACTTTTGGTTTTCATGGCAACCACACAATCTGTTGTACAATAACTACTGCTTTGTCACTTGTTTCAAGTGGAGCTTTGAAAACAGTTGGCAGTAGAAAAGCATCTTTTTTATGCCTTCTCTCTACTGAGTCTGATGTTCTTGCCTGATGTGTTTTGTTTAGCACACAAGATACATCTCTTTCCACGGAGCTGACGGGCAGGGGGTTTTCAGGGATGTTAGTGGCTGTGTGATCAGCTTGTTGTTCGTGGCACTAAGATAATGAGAGTTTCCTCCAGGGGAACGCTGACCTGATCCTCAGCTTGGCTCTTCACCTCAGAGGTGTCGGCTGAAGCTCATGAAGGATTTAGTCAGAAGTGAAGAAAGGTGTAATGTCAGCAAAAAAATACCCATTAGCTGCAGAAATCCAATTAAATATCAGCTGGGTGGGGCTGAACATAATCACTTGTGGGGGGATATTACAGAGACAGGAGGCTTTCACTCCTCTCAGAAGTCTGTTGGCTCTCCCAATTGCTCTGGACCACAGTCCCAGAATGGTGCCAGGGCAGGAGATCTTGATATTGATGGCTAAAAAACACAGTCTGTTATCCCAAATATAGTGTTAATTTATGCAGATCTGTGTAAAACAGCTAACTTTCATCTGCTTTTCTAAATGGCAATAAGATCTGAGCTGCTGCCTGAATAAAAGCCATGAAAATGACCCAGTAACTTTTAATGGCTTCAGATCAGATCCAGGATATTAATTTCTGCAACAGTCTTTGGGACATGAAACAAATCCCTGCCTAACTCTTTACCAGGAGTGGTTTCAAAAGGGTGATCTACTTTACGGTGGACCTCAGTATAGTGGAAATTTTTCTTGAGAAGTGTGATTTCCCTTTGTCTTTTGTGTGCATAATTGTAACAAATTTACCCAAATTTACAGGTACATTTCTGTGCCTTTGTGGGGCCATAAGAATCTCTAATTGGTTAAGAAGAAGCAATCAGTAGAGCCTCTTTGATCTGGGTGAGGAATCAAAGAGTTTAAGACCCAGGGAAAGCAGTTAGATCACCTAATCTGACCTTCTGAGTGCCACATGTACTTTGCATGTCACTCAGATGTCATTGTGTAAGACCCAAACTGCAGGCTGCAAGCTCCAGTGGTACCTAACTCGGGGGAGCTGCCTTGGAATGTCTGCCCTGGCTTTGCTAAAATAGGTGATCTAAAGCTTTCAGCAGAATGAAGTGATCTGCTCAGAGACAAACTGCGATGTTAAAGTGCATTTGCCTTTCAGCAAACATAATATGCATCAAATAATTTATCTCAGTGAAGGCTAAATAACACTTCACTGTGCTAACCAGGGAACTGCAAACTTTTGTTGTCTTAAACAATATTTTGTTGCTTTGATTATGTTTTTCTTCATAAAAGAAAACAGCACTGATTAAGGGTTGTTTGGAATTAAAATATTGAGTATTTGAGATGTCAAATACAATGATGAAACAAGAACAATTGGAACATGAAAAGTAATTTTCATTTTCAATGTCTAAATTGATTAATTAAGAAAGAATTAGATTGGCGTGGACATAATCAAGAAGTGTCAGTAGACAACAAGTGTCAACACTGTAATTTGGGCTAGATTTAAGTATATGTGCACGCTCTCTCCCTAGCTCCTTCATCCATAATTCATAAATCATTGATGGGCTGAAGACACGCAGACAGGCATCATAAAAATATGAGGATTCCTGCAGTCTCAAGCTTTGGGGTTACACGATGAAAGTTGAAGCATCTGTGTGATTCAGGAAGTCAGGCCCCAATTCCCAGTGGAATACAAGTACACAGCTGCTGTTCTGGAAAATGCTCAGCCAACATAGACGTGATAGGAAAGGGAGGGAGGGAGCCAGGAGATGTGTGTGTGTGGGGGGTGTTAAAAGGAGATCAGAGCAGAGCCAGAAACAATTGGAGTTCCTGTACTTGCTGTCTTTCAAGGCACATGTTTCAAGGTGGGCTAAGTGTAGATCTGGATGCTCATGTTCAGTCTGGAGTTTTAAACCTGCCACTGGCTCGAGTATTGACCCACATTCCTAGTTTGTTCTCCCCATGATTGTTGTGTGAATTAGCAGGAGAGGCAATTATTGTCCCTGAAAGTGTTGGGTTGTTTATACTTTTGCTTGTTCTTCACAGGATGTTTTGAATAGCTGCTCTAGGAAGAGGCTCTCATGGATCGACTTTTCCCTAACACTGTCACTTGAAAGTTTGAAGTGTTACTGCAGATATTTTGAGAACACCTATCAAAAGGGGTTTTCAGTGCCATTCAGTTCCATTTGCTGTCTCATCTAAGTCTAAAAGAGCCACAGATAGAGCTGTTTAACTGCACTGGTGGCTCTCAGCCCTGGGCTGACCAGGAAGTAGATTTTCCAGTTCACAACAGGAGTGTCTCAGTCCCTTTCCCAATAATTTCCAGATATTTAGTAAGAGTTGTATTTTCTTTGAAAGTTTTCCTTGCTCTCCCTGTGGGTTGCATCTCTTGCTGTGATCTGAGAGATACTCTGCTCAGTTTTCTCAAGGCACTGACACAAATCCTGGTGGCACTTCCAAAAGCTCTGGCTGGGGAGGAGTTAGACTTCCTTTCTTCTGCTTCCCTTGTCTTGCCCCTGCTGTCTCAGGAGAATAGGTACCTGTCTTCAGAGACTGGATTCCCTGTCTCCTGCATATCCATGTCTGTTATTGATTATTGTGTATTTTGCTTTGCATTTGCATTTGCTTTGCATTTGTCTTTCTGGTATAGAGTGGTTACCATCAACATCGACTTTAAATCAATTCCCTTACACTGACAATGGCTGTCATTGATTTTCACCAGGCAATTATCTTTGTTGTGGAAAAAGTCCAGATATAATTCATGTTAAACTGAAACCTGTGAGCTAAACCACTGTAAGTCAGTGTTTTAGCAAGATCAACCCTCCAGTTGTAAGTGTATGCCACTGCGAGATGAAAGGCACTTTCCCAGGGCTGTCAGGTAGAAAATGAGAGTACAGCAATTAATGCTAGAATTTTGATGTGTTGTGTTGGGTGTACACAGATAGAGTCACATGTGATTAGATACTTCCACGTACAGAGAAATGTCACCCACTTATAGAACTGAACATCATGTGGACATTTCAAGAAGGGCGGGGGTTTTTTTCCTCCACTCTTCATTTGCAGGCAGGCTTTGAGGCAAAATCAACAATGTGCACAAAGTGCTGATACCTGATGTTATGGAAACCATATATGAGTCTTTAAACATGATAACACAACACAAGGGGCACAGCAAAGACTATTTGGGTGACTATTGCCATGTGAGTTGCTCATAAACCTGGGGCTGTGTTTACTCAAATTCTTACAACAGACCCATGAGTTTCATCAGGAGTTCAGCCCAGCAGCACAGAACTCCTGATCAGATTTGTTTCAAATAAGCATACAGCCAATGTAATACCTCAGTCTCTCCTTATAATACATGTGAATGGCTTATATATATTTTTTTTTAGGAAGTCTCGAAGTTGGTGAGTCTGGCTGGAGAAAATCAGCAGAGTTTCCTCATTTGTCAGCTGGCTTCCTTGAAAAGATCCCAGCCTTCATCCCCTTTTCATTCAAGCCATAGTTGTACCACACTCATCATTTCAAATGTGTTCTGGTATTATGATTAGCTCCAAACATAGGGTAAGCAGTGAAAAGCCTTGGAACTCAAAAGCTTTATTTCACATTTTCATTATGTTTCAACAAAATGTCATATCCAGACATACACAGATATTTTCAGTTAGAAATACGTTAGTTTTAAAGATGATTGTGTCTGGGTGGTCCCTTTAGAATAAGGCATTCTTTGTAAATGTGTGTTTTTGCCCAGAAGTAGACTTCAGAATTAATTGTGGTGAGAATGGTGAGTAATTATGGAAGAACTTGTTTATAAAGGTGTAAAACTTAGAACTTTTCTTAGCTGTCTTCTGAATACAGTGTCCAGAGCAGTTACGGAATAAAAATGTGCACTGTCCCACTTCTCCTTTGGAATACAAATTTAAGCTTAATTCCCAGCAGAATTAAAAGAATTGTCCTCAAGTCTATGCAAAGATGAGAAGAAAACAAATCTATAGGATGTCTGTCATATTAACTTATGACTTTTTACTTTTGTAACTAAAAATGAGGTACCTGCATCGCTCTAGAGCTTCTGGTGAGCTGCTGATCAAGGAATGTCCATTTGGTTTAGAATGTCAAGAGCAGTTTAACCTCAAGATGGTGCTAGATGGTTAAGTTGGCTGTCACAACAACTATTGTTTATCATTTATTTTTTTTTACAGAATGAAAAATCAGCGGTAACATGTAATTGGCTAATAACCAGTAAGAAAGGACAAAGAATGCATATTAAAGTGCATCAGTTTTATAGATTAATATGTTTATAAACCTGAGCAAGACTTGAATTGATTTGGAAAGATATTAACTACATCAATGTGTCAGAATAAAATAGTGCTTAGGAAGCAGAGTATAGATAAAATCCATTGGAACCACAATGATAGGAGATACACAATATGTAATTGTGTAGCTTACCTAGTTATTACAACCAGACAGGCTGGGATTAGTAGGAGTGTCATTCTGGCAAGTCAAAGTAATCAAAACCTGTCAGATAAATAGTAAAGAATTAAAGTTCTTGAAGAACTTAAGGAACTTTACTTCTTCTTTCACAATAAATAATGTGTAGAAATTCTTTAATTATTTCAAATCAAGCTATTTTTATGCTAGAAGGTGGTTATCGAGGGCATGGCTGTAGTATTTAAGCTGTAACCCATTCTTGAATCAGCAGGGAAATAAGCTGCAGTACCTGACAACCTTCTTAGCACAAGCAGCTGTTCAGGTGATGTAGCTGCAGAATAAAAAACACAAGCAGTTCTTGAAGCTTTTCCCTGCAGTTATAGCACCAGGGCTGATTTTCTAGTGCTGCCAAACAGTGACCAGATGACCAGAAATTCATCTTACACTTAAGGGAAAGATTCTTCAAAGGAGCCCATGTAATGTTGTTACTGTTAATGCTAAAAAAGGTTTGCCAGGCTTGTATGAACTGCCTGTGACTTGGTGTGGTGGCCTCTAGAATGGACCTGCTTCCTGGGAAAAAATATCTTCCCAAAATGTGATGTGGGTCTGCTTGAAGATCCTGATTCCTGGGCATGTCTCCTGTGGCCAGTGGGTGTTGGAAAGCAGGGAAACTCTCTTCCCCACACAGGGCATTTTTGTTGTTCTGTTTATTTTCTTTTATCTCTTTCAATGCTTGGCTGTTTTTTTTGTTTGTTTGGGGTTTTTTTTTTGTAACAAGATTTAGCCTTTTAGAAAAGCTGCAAAATGGGAACAATTTATGTGTCAAGTTAATTTATTTTGTGCTAGAAAGGCCTTTCAAAAAGATGGCTGTTTAATATATATTAATCTTATAAATGAATCAGCAAAATAATATGGGGACTTGGGGATGTTCAGTGACAGAAAGCTTTTGATAAATTTTGTTTCATTTTGAATTTTGAACTTTTTTATTCTCCCAGGCATTTGTCTTGATATCTCCCAAAGTTTTTAGAATTGTTTAATGCAAGCAATTACTTATGAGGTGGTGAAATCACCCAGGATAATGTTACAGAAATGTGCAAAAACTCTGGCATTGAAAAGGGCTGCTTGATCTCCTGAAATAAATGAGGCTTTGCCATCATTCCTTTGCAACTTGAAGAAAAGAAGGTTTTACAGTCCTTCTTATTTGTAAATCTGATATTATATAAATTACCACACTACTGCCTATGTTGCTTAAATATTAGTTACTTTATTGCATATACAATGCCTTTCTCAGAGAGAAAGAGTCAGCTAAAGGTAATTGTTTGCCTTTATAAAGCAGGGAAATAGAAACTGGACTGTGTGTCCTACCCACAGATTTTTATCAGATACAGATAAAAGTATAAATAGCTTAGGAGACAGTGTCCTCTTAAATGATGATCCTAAGGTTAGTGTGGCTTTTAGAGAATATTTTTCTTGTCTAGACAGTTATAAAGAAGCTGGAAGTTGATTTAATTTTATTATAAGGAACATGATTCCACATCACTCATATTCAGTATGTAAGAGGGAAAATATTTATGTGTAATTTTAGAATGCAATTCATAAGAAAATATTATTCTAGTCATTGCAGCTATCTGAAAATCTATTAAAAATTATTTCAAATGAAAAATAGATGTATTTTAGAACAGTGGGGAAATCAACATACTATTTTCTTTGTCATTAGGTTAAATTGCAAAGTGACATTCTGGATGACAGAAGGAGAAAGACAGTAATAAAATTCATGCTTATATGGTTCAGGCTTAATCAAGGGGAGAGTTAGGGTAAGAGTGTTCAGCTAAAAGTCATTTTAAGTCACAAGTACATAAGAATAGATGATTAATTATGTTGTCCACTTGGGGCAATGACTGTGCAGGACAAATTGCATTTGAACTTGGTTGCAAAAGACTTTAAAATATGAAAACACTGGATGGAAATGGAAAAAAAAATAAATTTGTTTCCTCTCAAAGCTTTATGTACTGACAGAGGGAAATAATTAGTAGAGGAATTTAGGAGAAAGCTGTCTATAGATACTGATCCTGACACAGGATCCTTCCAGTAACAGTCTCAGAGGTGCAGCTTGCCGAGATTTGGACGCTGAGTGTTTGCAGTGACCTCTGCCACACAAAGATCATAGTCAGCATCTGGATCTCCATATGGAGGATAAAACTTTTTGTATTACAAAAAAGCTTTCCAACAACCATTTTGGCAGGGACAATCATAAAAAGAGTATTTGAGCATCTTATTACACTGTTAATATATTCCCATCAGGAAGTTAAACTAATTAACTCCTCTCTTATGCGTACCTTGGTGATATTTTTACATTTCCCAGGGCACATAACCAGTCACAAGAAAGGGAAAATGTCACCTTCCAATAGTCACTCCATAGCAGGCACTGGAGGACATTGTTAAAGCAAAATGTTTTGTGTATTGTTCAGCTTCTTGATGAGGTAGGACAAAGGATGATGGTCTCACCTGACCACTTTGCTTCAGCTTGGTGTGTTTCTCTTCTTTATCTATTTTTTGGTATTTTTAATTTGTGCTCTTGATACCATAGTCTCCTGTTCTGCTTGTGTTCTCTGATTGCCTAGGGGAAAAAAAAAAGAAAAAGAGAGAGAAATAATTGTTTTGGCCTTGGGAGATACAGAGCTGCTGGAGAGTCCAGCAAAGGACCTCTGAGATGACGGAGGGACTGGAGCAGCTCACGTGAGTAAAGGCTGAGAGAGCTGGGACTGCCCAGCCTGGAGAGGAGCAGGCTCAGAGTGATCTCATCATGTACAGATATCTGAAGGCAGGATGTAGGCAAAAAGCAGTGAGACTCTTTTCACTGGTGTTCAGTGACAGGACAAGAGGCAGTGGGCACAAACTGAAACACAGGTGGCTCTCTCTGAGCATCAGGAAACACTTTAACACTGTGACTGGCATGGGTCACCCAGAGAGGTGGTGGAGTCTCCATCCTTGGAGACATACAAAAGCTATCTGGACACGGTCCTGGGCAGCCTGCTTGAGGTGACACTGCATGAGCAGGAGGGTTGGACAGGATGGTCTCCAGAGGTCCCTCCTAACCTCAGTCATCCTGTTTTGTGAGTCTCTGACATTGCTGTTCAGTGTTTCTATGTCATGTGTGACAATGAGGCAGGAATAAAGACTTGTATCTCTCTAGTGTTGAACTAAACCTACTAACCCACTTGTCTTCTCTTTTGTTAAGGTTTAGTTTCTTCAAACTACCTATGAAAACAAGGCCTAAAAGAGCGTCCTTTGAAAGAACACAGATTTCACCCTTGAACAACGGTCAAGTAAACTAGGACATAATTTAAGTGAGTGATGAAACAGGGTACCACTCTCTGTGTGCAAACAACCTCTGAAGGCAACTTCTGACATTTATAGTTTTCTTCCTATTGTGAGGGAGTATGTGTTTTTTTAAATATCATCAATTGTATTGTGGAAACCAACAGTAACACAGAAGGACAAGGACCATTGTCTGCACCTGCCTAGTGCTTCTAAATGAGATATTTTTAGAGAACTGGAGTCTTGTGTGTCATCCAAGGTCATTTTTGTGTGTGTTTGTCTGAGGCTCATAGTGAAGCTACTGTACTAAATACAATTCAGCATAACATCCCTAATTTAAGATGTAGACAATTATGAAGGTTTAACCAGGGATAAGAGCTGTGAACCTGATTCTTTATTACCAGGATCAGCTATGTTGGAAGAATAAATGGAAGGCATAAGTGAAATAATCTGTTGCTGGGCAGTTGAAGAACACACTAAATCACCTGGCTAACCAAGAATGAAGACTATGTTTTTGAACTGACAGAAAAAATCATGGTTAAGGTCACTCTGGATTTATTGCTCCAGGGAACATTATAATAAACTGATTTGTCTTTATATTAACTAAAAGAAGCCTCAATCTTCAGCCAGTTCTCTCTTGAGGGCACATATATTTGTACTTGAATTAATTAGATGACAATGTTATCTGATCAAATTGATGGAAATATATTGAACTGCATGAACTATATGTTTTCAAAAGAGTCTGTGAAGATTTTGGCAGCACTTCCTTGTTTGGCTTTTAGGAAATTCCACAGTTGGAGAACAAGGTCTTCCAAAGCCAGGTTGAGCACAGAGCACAGAGAGGTTTTAGTTTTTTATTTTACAGAGCAGATTTTTGAGAGGAAAGAAACTAAACATAATGTTTCACCTTATATTTAGAAATGTCTAGGCTATCCAATGGATATAAAATGCAAAGAGGTTTAACATAAATTTCCTGAAAAAAAATGAAACATTTAAATGAAAATATTTAAAACTTACTCAAATGTTGATACTGTAAAAAAATAACTTTCATCAAAATCCATATTTAAATGAAATTTCAATTCCTGTGAAGGCCCCATTGTTACTGAGAAAATCGGGTGAAAACTTCTATTCAAGACTTCAATATTATCTTCCTGTGGGTCTCAGCTACTTTGGAAAACCAAGGCCAAGATTTATCCCATGTGACTTTAACAGCTTCCCTGATGGGGAAGGAGTCTCTCTGCTGGTATGGCCAGTGCAGAAAGATGAACAGCTGCATCCCACACGGAAATGCTTTTTCTCTCCATTGTAACAGTGCCAAGGTAGTTGGGCCTCCAGTGCTTAGAAAACACATAAACCCCTGGTAGTTAGATAACTGAATGAAGGGCCTGTAGTTTATTCCTGCTGGTAACCCTAACACAGACTATTAAAAGCCTTGACCATTATAAATAAAGCCATTTTTGTGAAGCATAAAAGGATCTTCTCCAAGCCAGGTAATGCTCTGGTCTGACTCAGGAGGCCACTTCCAGTGCAATTCAAGCCAGTCAGTTAATTTACACCATAAAATTGTGTCTTAAAAATTAAATTGAAAGCTGCTGTTTCAGCCTCTCTGGGCAGCCATAGAAACAACACAGAAGAAAAGGATTTCATACCAAATTCTTATTTTCTGTCAGCAAATGCATTCAGAATTTCAGTCAAATAATTCCAGACAGATTGAAGAGCTTCATGGATGTTTTGAGTTTATATATATTGCCCACAGATTTTCACCTCAGTGAATGTGAGCATGTAATAGCCTGTGATGAAGCGTGCAGGTCTATCAGTGTCCCTGGAGAGGACTCTGAAGCCATTTTATATCCTGGACGGAGCAGGATCTATTAAAACGAGGTCCTGCTAAGCCAAGTCCCCAGGAGTTAAATTCCCAGCCAGGGTTTGAAGCTATTCAGGGTGTTACTAATAACAGAAACACCATTATCTGCAGCCAAACTAATTTACATTCTATATTTTGAAAGAAGACAATTGGGATTAGTTAAGGGAGAGGATGGTTCTTCCTCCCAGCCAAAGGGGTGAGCACTGGAGTAGCGAGGCTTTACCCTGGAGACTTCTTGATTCCTTGCCCTCATGTTTATTGATTGTCAGCCTACATGGATGACACGCAGTAACAGATTTTAGAACTTGAAAAAACCCTCTTCTTGAGTGTTTTGACAGCCTTAGATGTCTCTTGTTTAGATTTTAATAATCTAATAGCAGTAGTTGTAAAATCAATATACTGGAATGTGTGTTTTACTACTGGACACTGAAGCAGTAGTGTGGTCACACTGCTTTTGATGCAGATGTTAAACAGTGACAGTCCGAGTCCCTACCCCTGAGAAAGGCCACCTGTTACCTCTTTCCACGTGGATGTTGAGCTGTTGACCACAACTCTTTGGGTGAAATTCCCTATCCACTGAGTGTTCCATCTGCCAAACCCACATTTCTCCAGTTTAGAGACAAGTATTTCAAATATCATCCACAGTGAGCTAATACTGCTGAAGAGATTTCAAATACCAGCCAGCCTTGCTATTCACACCTGAGTGGTTTAAAATATCAGCACTTACAGAGGCCTCGTAAATTAGCAGCACATTACATCTTTTCTTTACAGATGTGGCAATGTCATCCAAGGAAGTTGATGACTCAGCCACCAGGCAATGGTCTTCCAGGTAGCAAGTGTTCAGCAGATCACAGTGTTCCATTTATAGCACAGAAGTTGATCTAAAATGTCACCATTGCTCTGGAGAAAACAAAGCACTGCATCCATACGTAGCTGGAGGCTTTGGCAGTGAGAAAAGAGTTTCCCTTGCTAGCTCAGGGAGTTAAAATTCCTGCTCATCAATTACAAGACACATCCTCTTTAGCAGCTCTATGGCTTTGTGTAATAATTTGTGGTAATTTTCTCATGATGGGTATCGGTAGTCAGGACTAGGATCGTGGTGGTTTTTTGAACGTTTCAAGGCACACAACAAGTCTCAGTGGTTCTTGCTACCTCTCTGTGATAATAGTCCTGTTTAACCATGTCAGGAACACATACACTGAGATAAAGAGAGGGAAAAGAATTAACCCAAGGTTCCCTCCATGGCTAACAGACTGGAGTAGAGTACCTCAGTTCTCAGTCTGCTGACCGTGTTATTACAAGATCTGTGATCCTACAGCATGCTCAGGTGATACTCTTTGATGTTAAGCTTTGCACCAAGGTTTCTTATGTAAATTCTGTGATATTCCTGCGATGTGCACCTAGAGTGTGAGGACTGGCTGTTTCATGTGGGAGACTGGAATAGTGTGAAGTAGCCTGAAACAAAGAAAAAGGAGTAGATATCAGAATGTTTTCACAAATTTAATCATTCTCTGCCTCATTCACTGACGTTTGGCTTCCTAGGAGCAAATTTGAGGTGAGTTCTGGATAAAGATATAGATTTGCACTCTTTCGGGTAGTCAACCACAATTGTTAAGATGATGGGAAAGCCTTGTCTGGTTTACACTCCCTTTGCTAAAGCAACATCTTAATACATTTAGGGTTACATTTATATAAGCCCTTAATAGTTACATTCGTGGGTCAGCAGTTTGGCTCATCCAACCTGCCTGTGCTTGCACAAGGAGATCACTTAATTTGCCAAGCTTCAGTCTTTCTAGGACACCTAATAGGTGCCCTGGCAACATGGACTGCCTGGGCAAAAAGGAAATGTCTGGCCCTAGGCCCCTGGATTTCTTCATTTCCCCAAAATGTTCCCACAATATCACATACACAATATGCTCCAGCCTGAGTTCTCCTTTGCTCTGGTGTTTTTAAACAGTCTTCACCCCACATTGTCTTCAGTGTCCAGGAGCGTTCAGAGCTTCAAAACCTGTATGGATAGACTTTAAAAAAAACAGGAGAGGAAAAGAGGGGAATGCATTAGTCAGAGTTTAACAGTTGCTTTCTAGGAAAATGTCATGTTTTTGCAAGCTTGAAAGTTTTCCCTGGATACTGAGTCATTTCTGCACAGTTATTCTGGGCCGTCAGTCCATGATACAGGGTTGTATTCTCCACTTGGTTGCATAACAGAAATAAGTTATGACGAGTTCATTCAGCATCTTGTGGATGATTTGGGAAAGTATGTGACAATAGCCACAGGTCAGGACAGTTGAGAGTCAGGTTACATTATAACAATTTGCCAGAAACCAGACCAGAGGGCAACATTTAGTATGGCAAAGCCCATTCTGGAGAGCTTTTCATTCCACTTTCCTGTACCTTATGTGCCTTCTATTCTCACCTTTATGGAACATGGAAAGGAAATTGTTCTAGACAACTTAAAATCAAAGACTTGAACTGTAAATAATCCTTTTGTTGGTAACAGATTGGGAAGAATGGTTTAGTTATGTTGATATTATTGCACCTGGAGGGGCAAAGCAGCCTGATATCCTCCAATGAACGTAAGTCTGATTGGGGCTCTATATTTTTATGCTTGAGTCAGAGAGGGAGAATCTTGTGTATAATTTATAGAAAGTCACCTTGAAAGGAAAAAAAAAAAAAAAAGAAATTCTTGGAGGTCGCAGGCTTGCGTGAGAATAGAAATGAAGCCCCTGCCAAACCCTTTTTCTTTCATACATCGTTGACCCACCTTTGCTCTCCCAGATTCCCCTGTCTCTGAAGGAAACCTATGGATTTCTGACAGTAGAGGTTGTCTTTGAAATATGCCTTTCTTTTTCTCTCCTCACTGTCACTATGTGTTGTCCAGCCTTCAGTCAAGAAAACTGATTTTAGTTCGGTACCAACATCTGATTTTTGCTAGAGTTGGCCAGTTTTCTTCACTCTTTTCTGTTTGCTGAGCATCTCAGAGGCTGAAAGACCTTGCCATTCTCTCTCTCAGCTTTTGACACAGAGTTCTTTTGTGTTCCACCCTAAGATATATAAGAACTTGTTGTGTGGAAGATGCTCTTCATATGAACTGGTGAATATTACACACAGAAAGCAGAAGAGTGAGATTTACTGAAAAACTCACTTTCATATTGCATTTATTATACTGTAATTTTCAAATCAAATGATAAGATCTTGGTTAGTGAAACATTCCTCCCCTTTCCCATATATTCTGAACAGCAAAATATTGAAGTAGGTTTCTCAGTGAAAACCTGTGAAGAGAAACTGGATTAGACTGATCACATGTTGGAAGTCAGTAACATCTTGATTAAAATGTGTTTTTTGCTGTTTAGATACTTTACATTGCACCCCTTCTTAGAAGGTAAATGATGGTCGAACTGTGTGTCCCGTGCATACTGTAACAATGAAATTTTAGTGTGCTTACGTGTGTCTTGATAATTATTTTAGTGGTCTTGACTAAATTGCAGAGCTCACTCAATAATAGAGTGTTCCCTGGTCAAAAATAGATTAGAAATGGCTTTCTCACTGTTTGTGAGTGAAAGCTTTTCTGCAGACTCACTGCACATGACTGTCTGGCAAAGGGCACCCCAAGATTTCCCAGATCAGGCATCTGACTGGCTGCACTCTGTTTGTGTTATTCCACATAAAAGGGAGCAGAGTGGTGTCCTTCCTGCTGCCTTTGGAAAATAACATTCAGAGAGTGATGGTTTGGTACCAATTCCTTGCACTCTGGACTTTTTCTGTACTGGGAATGGCCCGTGGAAAGTAACCCATCAAGGGGGATTTATGAGGAGGCCAAAGGGAAGGTAACTCTGCCCTTCAGTACATGATATATTCATCGTGGGTCTTGTGATAAGAAAGCAGCTGTGCTCACATGCATTATATAATAAAACTGTTCTGGCATCTGTAGTCAGATGATTTCAATCACGTCCAAATTTCCTTTTGTCCTGCAGTTAGAATGGAGTTGGTATTTTGCTTTACAGAGATTTAAACCAGCCAGGGAGGCCTCTTTCAAATGGGTGTTGATACCCATTGAGTCTATTTGACATCATGGAAGTGTTATATAAGATCCTTTATGTGATGGAGAATCTAGCCCTCCTATGTTAGTGTAGAAAAACAGCTAAAATATGATAATTAAATATTTTAAAAATAACAATAAAAAGAAAAATAATTAGGAAAGTTTATTTGGCTTTCATAATATATAAAGTATTAATATAAGCTGCACCTGCTTCTATCCAACAGGATCTGAAAATCTCCTGAAACATTCTTTTTGAAAAGAATGGCTATTTGTAAAAATCCACTAGTATACAGTAAAATACCTTTGAAAGCCTGTCTGCAGAGCAATATCTTACAGTTTAGTTTGTTGTTTCAAGCTGTTTTCACATAAACTAGAACAGCCTCCAGTTACTATGACTCTTCTTTTATAAAGTATTTTGGTAGAATATGATTTTTTAGTTGTTCAATGTATATGGGCCTGGAAAAGGCACGCCAAGAGGATCACATCAGGGTGCCATCATTACTAAGATGCCTAAGCATCTTTCTAGCCTGGGCCACCTGTGCTGATGGGATGAGAGGAAGCCATAAGAGGAGAGGTTGAGGTCGCTTGGTCTGTTCTGTCTGGAGAAGAGCAGACTGAGGGGAGACCTCATCGAGATCTGAAGCTTCCTCATGAGGGAAGGGAGGGGCAAGGGAGGGTCTCTGCTCTGTGGGGACCAGTGACAGGACCTGAGGGAATGGCTGGAGTTGTGTCAGGGTTAATTTAGGTTGAATAAAAGGCTTTTCACCCAGAGGGTGGTTGGGCACTGGAACAGGCTCCTCCCCAGGGCAGTGGTCACACCACTAACCCTGACAAAGTTCAAGAAGTTGTTCAGATGATTCTCTCAGACACAGGGTGGGATTCCTGGGGCTGTCCTGTGCAGGTCCAGGAGTTGGACTCAATGCTTGGGGGTCCCTTCCAATTCAGGATATTCTGTGGTTCTGTGATTCTGAGCTGAGTGTGCAACAGTCTATGCAGTGTCCTGGGCTGCACTGGCACTTGCCATTTCTGCATCATCACTAGATGGCAATGGCAAGACTTCAGGTATTTGGAGAAAAAAGGGTTTGATTCACCCAGAGAGTGGAACAGTGATTTATGGGAAAGGGCTAAAAGAATAAGAGAAGTGTGATGGGAAGGCAGAGGGAGTGTTTTTCATTAGAGGAATGGAAATTGGGAAATGTGGAAAAGCCTTTGACAGTCCCATTATCTGGTTTCTGAATTTCCCAGCTGTTTTCACTGTCTCTAAAATCTTGCTTGGATAAGTTGAAGCTTGTACCATGGCTGTAACAGCAGTGTTAATACTACAGCACCGAGCGAAATACAGCTGTGGCTTGAACTGAACAGCTCTAAGAGCAAACAGATCAATCTGCAAATGTGGGAGTGCTAAGGAATAACACAGAGCTGTGGTTTTGTCACAAGCACTTTGCAGGTGTCAGTGCTCACTTTGGCTGTGAATGGAGCAAATCTCTTCACTTTACCTATGCACTCTAATGTGGAAGTACACACTGCCTTTATTTGCAGTGGCCAAATACTCTTTTCTTTATTAAAAGCTTGTCCTTTCAGTGTGCTGAGGGTGTCTCCATTTGTTAGGTATCCTTTCATGTGTGGTGTATTGATTGCAATATCTTAACAAATGAAGCATTGTTGTTAAATGCCCGTTTTCCTTAAGGTAAGAATATTTGAATTGTGAGGCAAAGCATCTGCCAATGATTTCCTCACCGATTTGCCCCACGTATATTGTGCTTTTTTCCCTGACTAATCTACCTATTCAGTGAATTGAAAAAAATTAATGGGAGCCCTATGCCAAGTTTTCAGTCAAACGCACTTGGTTGCAAATATTTTGGCAGGGTATAGAGGAGGGAATGTTGTAATATCTGTAAAAAATTATATCAAATGTCACTTTCCTTCTGTGAAGCTTCACATAGAAGAGATGCTCTTCACAGCAACATTTAAAAGCCCTTGATCCTGTGCAGTGGACCATTGCAAGTATAAATAGTCCCAGCCATGTGCATGGGAAACTGTTCCTTTTCTAAAGCTTGGGAGTGCACAGCAGCTCACTTTTCAGCCTGCTCTAGTGTTAGCGGCAGGACATCGGGAAAATCCTTTCACAAGATGAGAAAAAAAGAAAACTGCTGAGAGCTCAGAGAGGGTCCTGAATGAGTTTGGTTACCTTGCAGCTCTCTTGGCCATCCACGTGAAGGCAAGGTGAGCCGTTCTGCCTGGGGTAGGGAGCTGCCTCTGCCACAAATGTTGCCTTTTTGAACAGACAATGCCTGAGCCTCTGAAATAATGTCTAAGCATCTGTTCCCACAAACTGGCTGCTCTGTTCCTCAGCACAATTAGGAAATGGCAAGAAAGTCCCCAGTGGGATGTATTTCACATCAGCAAACCCGAGAAATGTTGTTCTCCAATATTTTACCAAGTGGTCTCATCCTGATCCCTGTCTATGGAGAGATCTTGACAGGCTGGATCGATGGGCTGAGGAAAACTGCATGAGGTTCAAGAGGGTAAAGTGCTGGGTCCTGCACTTGGGTGACAACAGCACCATGAAGCACCACAGGCTGGGGGAAGGGTGGCTTGAGAGCTGCTCAGCAAAAAGGGACCTGGGGGTGTTGCCTGTTTAAAAGTGAGAGTGATTTAGAGCTGAATGAATAAGGGACGATAGTATTTCCCAAAGAGTTTAGGCATCAAACTATAAAATTTAACAAATAAATAGTTCACTGAAGATATTTGTGAATTGTTTAGCCAGCTCTACATTCTGAACAAACACAGCCCGATGCAAAACTCAGGGTAGTCAGTACCTTCCTAAAGACTTCAGCATATTTTGGATCAGGCATTACAAGGAAAAAGGAAATTGACAAAGAATTTATGTGAAAGTGGTTCTATAAGATCATGACGAGTTGTTCTCATTTTGTGATGTGTACAAATTGCATTTAACCGGTGCCAAACACGTTTTGTAAAGTGTATTGACTGTTCGGAGACAGTTTGTAAACAGAAAATTTTAGCCTTTCCACCCACTTGTTGTGTGGGTGTAACTTTTGGGCAAATCACATTTTGGAGAAAGCCAATGTTTTTAACGGGTAAGAAATTAAAACTAAATGTATCATATTAAATGTGATTGAAAAATTAATTTTTAACAAGAAACGGGAACTTAAAAAGCTTGAAATTCCTTTCGGTCCTCGAGGAGACTGATTTATTGAGTTTTATAATTAATAGTAATAAAACACACCTTGTTGAAAGAATTTTTTTTCTACGATTACAAATTTGATACAACCAGAAAGGTGGCACCAGTTGGGGCATATGAATGCATATGTCTTATGGGTTTAAAAAGTAGACAAACACAAGATAAAATATACAATAAAACATCTTCAAAAGCGTGTATTTTTCTACTGTAGCCCTACAGTTCAAGGACAAATGAGTTAACAGCAATCCCATGACCTTTTCTTCATGAAAACGTCTGACTGGCTGATCACAAGGTCTTGTGCAAGGTCTAATTTAGGAACCTGATGGTAAAAATCAAGAATTGCTAGCATTTGTCATTTTATTGACAACATAATTTTTAGAATGCTTCTTTCCTGAGAGGCTTCTGTGTAATGACTGAGCAATCATCGATGGAGTTCAGATTTTAGAGTTGCTCTAGAATTTTTGATTGCCTCACCTAAAAAAGGCTTTTTGCCTTTGTGCTAATGAGAATTTATTTCAAGAGCTTGAACAGCTCATTTATTTTGCTAGGTGAGAGGACACGTTTTTATTATTTTAAGGAAAACTGAACCAGACTCTCAGCTGATGCACCAACAGAACAGCTTAATTTTACTTGTTCCAATGAGACTGTGATGTTCTCTATTGATCCCAGCTCAACCCCAGGTCTATGTGCTTTTTTTGAAATGTTGTTCACATATAAGATGTTCTGAACTGTATTCTCTCACATCAATTAGGTTGTTTACAAGAGCTGGTAATTGCATTTGTCCGTGGAAACTTATGGATCAGAGCACAATTTCAGGCAATTAAGTTCTGTTTTTGAAACTCACTGAATTATACAACCTGAAGTTCCTTTCTCTTCTGGTTTTGATGGATTAATTGATTTATCATACTTTAATCTTAAGGTAAAACTGTGTGTATAATATAGTCATACTTACAACTCTATTGGTTGTGTCATGACTACTTGTTTAATTCCTAAGTATTCATTCTGATAAGTCAGGATATATAATGTTTAGTTGAGATGAATGATTTGATGTTACATGTACAGCTTGCTATCAATTTTAAAATAAGTGGGAAAATATAGAATTCTAGAATTTAAGTTTTATAATTTGAAAAATTGTTGTTTGTGCACTCCCAAGGCTATCAGGGGGTTTAGGGAGATGAGCTAAGACTTACTGATACAGTGGGCAGCAGATCTGCATCTCCCTCAGCTGTGTCTGGGATTGTGCAGCCACATAACACGGAAGAGACGGTGTTGTCAGAGCCCATTTGTGTCCTCAGGTGGGGCAGGAATGCCAGGACAGCCTTGCACGGGTCACTGGTAGGATGATTGGGCTTTTCAGAAAGACAACACTGTTAATATGGAAATGCCCCCACATTTATGTTACATATCCACAGATGATAAGAAGAGTGTGACTGTGTGGTTAATTACAGGAGGCCATTTCCCCTGCATATTTCTAGAAGCAGGATTGGAAGGAAGGTCCAACCTTTCTAATGACTCTCAGAGTTCATTTAACTCATTTCTCTGGGGAATCAGAGGGGGTACTGGCAATTTTCTCTATTTCAGCTCTTGCAGTTACTAAGACTGTTTAGGGAAACATCATCTCCTCTTTGTGTTGGGATACTATTATATAGTTGTTTGTGAGTAATCATGCCTCAAGGACAGGGTTACATTCCCTGGTGGAAGGAGATGTTGCCATGTGAGATATCACAAGTTTGGTGCGACTGGTTTTTTGTTTCAATCTCACTTTCTCTCACGCTGTCATTCAGCCTCAGGAGAGGCATGGTATTACATTTAAACTGCAGATTTACACAGCAGCAATTTGTCAGTTAACCTGAAAGAAGCAGGTGTGATGCTTCAGCTCATAACAAGGATGTGATTCCTAGCTGAACAAAGCCTGACATGCTTCTAACTGGCTTGTTTACACCACCAGCACTGCTATTTCGGCAGCCTCGCTCTCCAGTAGCTCATATTAATTGGGAACTGCAGCCAGGAGGAATCCAGTGTCTCTGTAAATTGTTGGTTGCTGAATGATGCATGTGACACTGAATCACACCTTACCTGTGGTACAGTAAGAAACGCAGCACTTGGCACACAGACCTGTGGCTCCTGCAGCTCCAGCCCTGGGACAGGGAATATCCCCTGAAAAACACTGCACTCCTTTGTTGTCTCTGGGGGTTTCTGAGGAGGAGCTGGGGATGCTGTGACTGATGGATGTGCTCTGCAGCAAGCACAGCACTGTCAGCTGGTCACCAGCTCTGCGTACTAACTATGAACTGTAATGTGGTAAAGCAAAACAACTCTCCTCATTAGCAAAAGCTCTTGGCCTATCTATCTGTCTTTTAAGAGTTTTCTCTCTCCACTTCGTTTCATGCCTTTGTATCTGTTTCCCTGCTTTGCTTTGCCTCCCTATCACCTCTGTCACTTGCCCTTTTCAGCCACCTTAAAGTACTATCTCATCATCAAACTCAGTCTTTCAAGTATTTTCCTTCATGCTTTCACTGCCTTATTTTTTATGACAATGCCAATCTTTGGCCTTCTCTTGGCTTCTGACTCAGTGCTCATTTTTAGATCTCTTTTCATTCTCCTCTGAGTGTTAAATCTCTGGTCCATCTTTCAGACCCCTTAAATCTTCACTTCTGTCCCTTTCATGCTTCTGAAATCCTGACCTGATGTTTGCCATCTCTTTTTGACGTTTTTGTCTTCTAAGCTTTATTCTTCTGCCATCCTCAAACAACAGCAGAAAAACTTGCTCTTAAGCCTTTTATCCCAAATTTAATTCTTCTCGAATATCTTTCATTTCCTTAAAACTAATCTGAGGTGCACTAAACCTTTCTCACTAGCTCTGGGTATTTTGTTGTTGTGACGCTCTTCTTATTCCTCTTGTCCCGTCTTTTAGTCCTCTCTTTTGAGACTGAAGTCAAAATGGAGCCCTCATTTCATGAACTCAGTGGCTTTTGATCAATCCCCACAGCCCTCCTCCCTCTTTCCCAGTCTGCTGCAAATGTCACATCTTCATCTTGTCTCTCTTAGACAATGAGAGGAGGGAGAGTGTTGCTACATATTTGTTAAGCCTTGTGTACCTCTCCAAACTATACAAGAAAATCTCATATTTATGTATTATTAATAAGAATCTCCAATCCTGTTGGCTCATCTCAATATAAATGCAACAGAAAAATGCTCAATATATTTGCTTTGCCAGGAAGAGAAAATTAATATTTTATTTCTTTTATTGAATAAATAATGTTTTGTAGGACTCTCATCCTTTGAGGTCTAGAGACACTGCATTAATTACCACCTTAGCCCTATTCCCTTCCATCCTCCCAATGAATTAGGAGAATCACAGACATGCTTCTGCTGTTTCTGATTAAACAAATCCTTTGAGAATTTATTTCAATCTCAAATGAATTTTTGAAGTTCACAATTAGTTCTGTGAGTGATTTTTTCTGCCCTCACATTTACCTGGATAAATGTGTGTCCCCCAGTGCAGGCTTGCACACTTTGTGGTAGCTTTCTTGAAGATGGTAAGAGAGCAGTTGTAAGTCTCCAGCTGCTGCAACTTCTTTCTCTAGCTCTCTTTTTATTTGGGCCTCTTTAATAGCTATTGTTAGCATCTTTATCAAATCAGGAATGTCATTCCAGTAAGTTCTCCACATGTTCCTCTCTGGCTGCTCTGCCACGTTAATCTGCTTTCTGTAATGAAGATGACTGGAAGCCATCTACCCACTCAGTGCAGCACTCCAGGGTCTTTGAAACACTTTGGGGAGCATATTTATTTAAACATTACCAGAAATGCAAAATGAATGTCAGCCTTTTCACAGAATAGCCTTGAGTAGGTTCATTTTGTGAAAAACTCTCTGTGAAATCTCACTGCTTGCTAAGAGAAGAGCAAAATGTTTTCTGGGGAAAGGAGACAGCAGATAGGGAGTCATCAAACACTAGGAAATTAATCATGACTGGATTTCCCTAATTAATCAACATTTCCAATATATTAATGTTCTTGCACAGTTTCTATGAACCTTATTTTTTATTATATTTTTTTCCAGTCAGTTTGATTCCAAGCCCTTTGGTGCCAATGAGACTTGTAATCTATGAATACAGGATGACTTTTCATAGAAATAAAAAGCAGCTATTACAGGAAAGGGAAGAGTTATGCCAGGAAAATTACTTATTACAATTTTCCTACCTTTTCTGCAGTAGAGTGTTTAAACTTTTAAGGCTATTATTCATTATTGAACTGGTGGATGGGTTCAGTCTCTCATTGATTAGAAAGTCAGCAATGTATTTATCAGGGGGAATGACATAGTACAGCCACTAAATACATGTCATGCCAGCCTAAAGACTGCAAAGTTAGCAGACTATTTATTTATTTACTATTAGCAGATTATTTACTTTAATATGTTCTTAACAGTACTGAAAGAGTCACACAGTGTGTTTCAGGTCTTAGACTTCAAGGTTATTTACTCTTTTTATATAAAGTCATGCTAGATGTAAAACCAAAGCAGTAACCAAAACAGCAGAAGTCAAGCTCAGGACTCTCTTGTTCTTTGCAAATTAAACTCCAGGGCTACTTTTACCTTTCTGCAGGCTCTGAATTTCCTGGTCTCTAAATAACTAAAGGACAAGGAGGTTTGGATTCCCTCAGGCTATGAAAGCCCTGAAACCTCTACTTCCAACTTCTTGTCCAAATGCTTTAGCTTCCAGACACTGCAGCCCTGTATTCCTCTGCTGTTTTTAGGAAAATATTCCTGATGAATTCCTGATTCTTAGAATGCTGGTGTACGGTGCCTCATTTGGGGGTTAAGTTTGTTTGTAAGAGGTGCCTCCCTTCACACTTGGGGCTTGTGGAAGGGTGAAGATTTAGTATAAAAGTGGTGATAGTGCTTTGCCCAGAGAACTGAGCACTGTGCCTTTCTTCAGAGCTGAGAAGACTGAGTCACTTGCTCATGTTCTTGGCTATCAGAGGGGGGAGAAACAAGGGCAACACAGAGTGATTAAAGGAAAGAACCCCAGTGGGACAGTCTTAGCCATGCTGCTGCCTTTAAAAGTACAGATCTGTCCCACTTAAATCAAAGTTAATCAGAAGCTGAGAACTTTTGTGACAGGGGAAAAATTAAACATTCACTTGAATGTTTTCCTAAATTAAAACACTGACTATGTTTTTATTCAGTTGAAGATGGACCTCTTGGAGGAAGACAAATATTAGACTGTTCATAGTGGAATGTTTGATGAAATTGTATGTCTTCACAGAAAGAATAGCCCAAATTAGGATCAGGGACAAATATGAGGATATATTATAATTTTCCACTTACACTGCACTTATACTTTGCTTTTACAAAACCTCGTGAACTTCTGGTAGTAATTTCTAATAGTCATTAGTAGCAGTTAATGTAACAGCTGTACATTAGTAAATAATTAGCCTGTATAGAAGTTAGCATGATTTTTATATAATAAGATGTGATTGTAATAAGTTTTTCTACCCATCCTCTTTATTGTATGGGTTGGTAACTGCTTGCTGTAAGTTACTTTCCAAAGTGTATGCATTAAATGTTATCATTCAAACAAATGAAAATTATAGAAAGGAGCCCTAACACTGTTTCTTGGCCAGGGGTTTTTAACAGCACTTGTGAAAGATTCTTTATGACAGATATAAAGACATGTTACTAAAATACTTTGTCTTTCTGGAAACCTATCACAGTCTATAAATGTCTCCCAAAATAATGCTGAGAGCATTCTGATATTGCCATCCCAAATATACACATTTTTTTTTCCTTGTCTTGAAACAAACCACAGAAAATCTTTGGTTTGGACTGTCAGGAATCACATTCACGCCTAAAGGGAGATAGTTGACTTCCATCTGTTTGAGGGTTGTTTTCTTACTTTTTTTCTTTTTTTTTTTGCTTCTAGTCTCCTAATTTTTTAACTAGCTTTTTCTTTTGAAGGAACCTTATTTAACCTTCTTTCTGAGTTTTGAGCATCCAAGCAAAACACAAAGAACCATCAAAGCACCAGCAAAAGGATTAGCATAATTTAAAAGTAGAAATTCATCCTCTTGCTCTAACAGAAGATTTGATGTCTTTGTTCACATTGTGTTATCCCTCATGTACTTATTAATTTATGTTGCTGTGTGAATGACCATGAACTCCCCAACTTTGTCTTCTTTGGCATTCCCACAGCGCAGACCCTGCTGTCTGCTGCTGGAGTCTGGCGCTCTTAACATGAGGAGGGTCACTTGAGGTTTGGGAGCATGTCTTTCATTCATTCTGCTAAAGATCAGTTTGTCTTCTGGCAATACACTGTGACTCAGAATCACAGGAGAAAGCCTCTGTGGGCAATTGTTTTCTGTTATTTTTATTCAGTACCTTAAGCCACTTGCATATTTTGTGCTTTTCCATTCCTGGTTCCAGTTTCTAGAACGGTTTTGTTTTCAGCTACAGGATATGGGTAAAATGCACATATTTCAGTAATTCTCTAAGTTTTTTAGTTTAGTATTAAGGCATGTTTTGGTAACTGAAATGAAAAATAATGCACCTAAAAGGTTCTGTTGATCTGAAGCCATTAATAAATATGCTGCTATTTACAGAAGTGAGCATTAATTTTGGGCACTGAATGTAGTAAACAGCAGAGTCCAACTTACAGCAGCCACCAAGCACTCCTTAGGAAAAAACTCCTTAACTGGAGATGTAAGGTGGATCTATCAGCCAGAAGCACTGATCCAGCCTGTGGTGCTTTCCATCCTGCCTGAGACCAAGAGTGACCTTCATAGAGTGACCATCTCTGATCCCAGGTCCATTCCCTGGATTAACTGTTAATTCTGGTGCCAGTTCAGTAGTTTTGTTGCTGATACTTGAAAGGGTTTCCCAGGCTGTTTATCTTACAAAAAGCTGTTACTATTTGAGGAATAGACATTCTGGGATAGAAACAGGACAAGAGGGACATCATTTTAGGGAACACACTGATTGTAGGAAAGTACCTGAGAATTCTTCGTCTCATCATTTTTACCTGGGGGAGGCTGTGGAAAATACCACATTTTCTGTTGCATAGGATTCACATTTTCTTGCCATTTTTGGGTTTTAAGGTTAAAACAGAAATAAGGGCTTGAAATGATGAAGTGGGGTTGTTGGTGAAAGAAAGGTTCAAACAAAGAAGTCCAGAGAAGTACAACTCTAATATATAGAAACTAATTAAAACCAAGTACTCTTGGAGTTGTCTCCTATTGTCCTGTGTAAACCAGGCCAAATTCACCTTTTAGCTGTACTGGAATGACTTCTTTCTGTGTAGGAGGAGAGTGATCTATTTTGGAGGTATCTTCCTCTGCTGAGGAACTGATAAAGTACCGAAGGTGTTTTCTTAACGGAGCTTGCATTTCACCATCCATTTATGTAAGGAGGATTGATACCTTTTTTTGACAATCTGTCATGAGGTAACACCTCTAAGGAAGTGCCAAGGATCTTTGAGCACTGATTTAAGGAAATATGTGCTTCAGCATTTGAAATAAGAAAGAACAAACTTTCCTTCCCACAAAAAACCCCACATCCTGAACTGAAAATGTGTGCTGTCCTTCTATGAGCAGATACCACCAGCTTTATTGTAGAACAAGCACTAGGTTCATTGTCACAGCTGTAAAAACTGTGATGTTCTATCTAGTAAAACATCCTTTTAATTTCCTTTTTGTTTATAAATCTTTCCATTGTTTCTCTCAGGTAAAACAGTTTTTGTAATTCTTCTGCATTCTGGACACAGTGAAATAAAAAAGAATTATTTGTACTGTCACAGTCATACTGGGTTTTGTTAGACAGTGGTGAGAAACAGTGTTTGTTTTGAATGGGGTGTGTACTAATGCATGACTGCTTACAGTAAGTATACACAAATTTATCACCTTTATTGATTGCATTGTTGTCTCTACTTTTTTGTGCCAAGCTCTGTTCTGCTTTACTTTGCCATGAAGAGCTACAGATGCAAGTGGCTACAAAACAGGACCTGAGGTGAAGATTGGGAAATCCTTACAAGATTAACTGGGGAGGAAACTTGTGTGGAGGCCATCAGCTAGTGTTGTTTCATTAGCATGTGTAGTAGGAGCAAAAAGAGATCACTGACAGTCTTTGAAGACCTAATGAGGTAAAATATCTTCCCTCATATGGCACCACATGAACTTCTCCTGTACTCTCTGGCACAGAAAACCCCTACCCTGTCTTGGAGTCAGGAATAATGGGACTTGGGTTATTTTGACTTGTCTCTCTGTATTCCTTCTCCTCTTGCTTTCTGCAGAAACACGAGCATTTTTGGGCTAACCTGCTGTTTTATTGGGGTTGTAGGCTGGCTTGGTGCTAAAGGTTTTGCAACAAGAGTGAAAGGCACTTCCTTCCTTGTATGAATTCGTGAAAGGTCAGTATAACAGTTCTTAAATCCTTTTTTTCCTCACAAGTCTTTTTACAGCAGTAATTATTCTTCTTTGTTCCCCTAAAGATAAGTCTTCTTTCACGATTAAATAAAAAATCTTGTTAAAAGTGGCATTGTATATTACATGTGCAAACTTTGCAGTGAAGCGAATGGACCAGCAATAGACTTCTGTTTCTGTGCAATATCCTTCATTCCTGTTTTGTTAAATCCCATCATGTTTCCAAAGCAGTACCTGCTGCTCTCAAACAACCCATGCTGTTACCTGCTCCGTGCTAGACCAGCTGGCATATTCATGACCAAGAAGATTGGCAGGACAGGGCAGTGGGAAGAAGGAATGTCTGGTGTAAAGGGAATTGACCTGCAAACATACTTTTGACTATGATTTATTCCATAAATAGCTTTATGCCTCACTGTCTCCTCGGCTCTCGGACTGCTGCATGAGCTCTAGAACTGCAGCACAATCTCACATTAAAATATTTATCTTCCCAACACTGAGGTGATATTAGGAATTATTTCTTTTGCTATTCATGAACAGGATAGAACCTGTAAGACTAAATGTGCTGCTGTGTATACAGGAGTGCTAAGACATACTAAAACTAAAGCCAAATTTTCCAAGTCCCAGTTATGGTTCCCCAAAAAATAAGAAGCAACTTTCCTCCCAGTGATAAATGCCTGGCAGGCTCTTCTTAATGCCATTAGTCACTTATTTCCCAAGACTTAATTCAGTGGCATGTCATAGGCAGCAAAGCCACAGCCAAAACGCTGCTCAGCAGCAACCCACTATTTTTGGATATTGGCAGTGGGATCTCTTTTCCCTGGATTACGAATAGCTTTTTATGATTTTACTTCCCACTTCACAGAGGCCAATGCAGAACTGTTTTACTGTAAACTAAATATTCATAGTGTGTACAAAATATGGCATTCACAGGAAGATGCAGGGTGAGTTATAGGAGCGTCTTCATACAAACAATGCGTTGGCATAATGTGTCAGCAAAATGAAGTAGAGAGTGTTATCAGTTCTGTTGTAAATTCTGGATTAGTTTCATTCCAGATGGTGACAGGATTAATGTATTGCCAGAATTGCCTCTAGTCCTTTTTTGATGATTAATAGCTTATCTGCATTCCTTTCACTCTGGAGCAAAGCAACACTAATAACTTAAGTAGTGGGAAGTTTCATGTGGAAGCACTAATTGCAAAGCAAAGATCCGATTGTGGGCAATGCCAAATGGAGTTTGGACTTTCTGGAAAGTCCAGGACCTTTAAGAAACTTGACTTTAAGATATATACACACACAGATTGCTCCTTCTCTGAGTTTCCTATCAGATGGTTTATTTAACAATCTGCAGTGATGGGAAAAATGCCTTACTGGGCATCAAGATTTGGAACCTGGGAGAGAAATTTACAGTCCAGATGAACAAAAATCAATGAGTACTTCAGATGGCAGATAAGGTTAAAGCTGCTATATTCCACTTGTTCAAGTCACAGGATAAAGCTTAATAATCTGGTTGTTCTAAAAGCAGCTTCTTTGTGTCTTGAATAATTGATTTTTTTTTTGAGGGAGAAGCAGATCTACTACTGCCAGAACCTCTTCTGCTCAAATTTAGGACCCTGATGTTCTGTGAACACAGGATTTCACAATACCAGCTCTCCTGGCTGTGGAGAAAACAGGAACTGAGTGCAGCTGGGCAGGGTCTGGCCACAGCAGAGGAAGGTACTTGTCACATCTGTCGCCAGAGTGGACTGAGGGGAGCAGAAGGGGGCACTGCTGCTATTCCAGCTGAAAGAGAGGTCAGTGGCTGACCTCACTGCTGGCTTTAATTGAGAAGAAAGGCTCTAATTGTTTGTTTGTTTGTTTGTTTTTTCTTTCTAAGACAGTCTAAGGCCCCATTTTCCTGAAATCAAGTTAGATGACTTACATTATCCAGGAACCATGTGCTGTACCAGACCTGCTCACTATTCAGACAACCCAGAGGAGCATCTTCACCTGAGGTCAGTGGGTTGGTTCCTTCTCCAGTACTTATCTGGCACCAGTAGGTACCCTCAGTGACTGTTGCTGAGTAGGGTTGACTACCCTGGGGAGAGAAGTGGCATGAGCCTAGAGAAACCTTTGAGTCTCTAGGATGAACATTAAAGGATGGCTGGGGTGAGTCAGAAGCTGAGGTGATGATGTACCAACCTCTTTGAATGAGATAATGAACCCTAAATTTCTGGTCATAGTCTAAATGTGCTGCACTTGGTGAAACACAAGTACACAAAGCTGAAGTGAGACAGATGACCCCGAGTCAGGATCCTGTTTTGGTTTGAAGCATTCTGTAAAGCTGCTTTTATTTCTTCTCAATTCAGATTTAGAGGAGACAAGAGCAGAGATTGGGAAATCTGATTCCTGAATAAATTTAATGCTTTTGAACTTGCTGACCTAGGGGTAGCTGTGTATTCTAACAACTCAGGTGAGGAGGAACCATACTGAATTATATAAAATCTTTTTCTGTTAAAGAGTCACAAACTTAGCCCATTCATTTCAGCTGTGAATAAGTCTCTATGCTGTTACTAAAGTGGCTCTGTTGTGTCATTTATCAACTCTGCAGTGCATGAATCATTTATCATGGATCTCTCTGTGGTCTGAATTTCTGTTGGACACTGCACCTTGTACCCTACTTTTTCAATGCTGCTTAGAGCTATTTGTGCTAATTTGAAGTTTTATCTTCCTCCCGTTACACTTTTTCTTTCAGAACTTCTTTTGAACAGCTTTCCAAAAGGAACCCTGCAGAGGTGAGACCTTCTTGATATAATTGTCTAATACCAACTGTCTCTCCCCACCTTTCACCTCCTATTGATGCCACTGCTAAACCAACAATGCCTAAATGGATGCATAATTCATCAGACCTAAAGAAGAGTGGGAAATAATGGGAAATAATAGCTTGCATATACAGTTCAAGAAAGCTGCTCGTTAGTTGAGTTATTCTTTGAAAATCTCATATTTTGTTACAAAGGGAACTGATTTTAACCTGTGGACCTCTGGCATAGCAACTGTGGTCTCCAGGCAGCAGTAACACCATCCATCATGGTATTATAGAAGGTTATAATAAGGTTTCTGCTCTTTTACTTGAATTCAGATGGCAGGTTTACACTAGAACAACTAAGGATTTGCCCAGCTGTTTTTCCCAGAACCACACATCCACTCATACTCGCTGCTCCTCAGTCTCACAGCACTGCATGATTTCTTCTGTGAAGCCTCTGACTGGGAAGTAGCTGAGTCTAACTTCCAGATCTGGGCCACACTGGAATGGTTGGAAAGTTTTGTAAGGGAAATGACTGCTCCAGGCAAGTAATGATTAAATAATAAAAATCTGGTCAGCTCAGCTCAAAGAAATTCTGCCCAGAAACTGCAGGCTCCATAGAAAGTTAAAATAATCAGTCCTTTCCTGCTAGTGCTTATCTCATGTTCAGCTGGTCAGTAGTGTTTGTACTTGAGGACTTTGACCACACTTGCTCATAAAAGTGTGGGGTTTGGTGTTTGAAATAGTGTCTGAAGTTTTTTTAAGGACCTTGTATTTAAGCTGTCCAAGCAGAATAGAAGAAGGCCAGTCTAGGAGTCTGTGCCTTTTACTTCTAAAGACTTGGCTCAACAGATCCAAGTCTGAACAAAGTCTCTTGGAAAAAAAGAACAATTAAATGAATCCTTTTGCTTCTGGCAGCAAACCTCTTCCTCAGTGTTGCCCACTGCTTCTATTCATTAAAGACTTTCAACATGACAGTGCATTTGCCTCCTGCTATATTACTGTACAGGGTCCCTTTGCCTGCCTTTTTATCATCAGCTTCTGTTTCTTTGTCTGCTTCACAGAGGCTTCTTGCGGTCCTAATGAGGATGTTATGAGCAAAATATTTTTCACATGTTTATGTGAAAAATATGGTTTTTCCTTTAAAATGGTTTAATTTGATGTGGCAGGTGGTTCCAGGACTGCAAAGTTACCAGAATGATTGCTTCTTGTTTGGGGATCTGGTAGTGGTGTTACTGGCTGTTGTCATATAGAATTTTATCAGGTTAGTCAATATTAAATGGTTGTCATGCAGTATTCATTTCCTACTGTTGTTGAGTCTTAAAATCAGAATGAAGCAAAATGACTATTAATTTTTTGCTAAATCTTCCCTGGCTTCATTTTTACTACATTAAATGATCACAGCAACATGAGGCCTGAGGAAGAAATGCAGCTTCCCTTTGGGCAGGACTCAATTATCTGGCTGCCTCCAAGTGGTGATGGATGTGCTTTGGGTAATGTTAATGTGATATCTGATGTATTCCACTTCTCCAGCAATATGAACTACTATCACAGGAGGCGGTGAGGGTGGGGAGAAGGGAATGGGTTACTACAACAGTGAGGCATTTATATTTGGAGCCAGCATTGCCATGCCATTATCTGGATGTCTTTGAGTAAATTTCGGGATTTGACATCCATCAAGCTGCCTGACAACACTAAGCCTGCATTTGTGAAATGTCTCATAGGATAGAGGCATAAATCTGAGTTATCTACATAACAGGGATATTGAGTTATGTTGCACAGGAGAGGCCTCAAACATCGCTGCTCTGGAAAGCATATCTGAGAACAGAGACCTAAAATACAGCTCGTTAATAAAAACAGTGTTGCTGTAATACATAGCTCTAACTTTTAGCAGAAGGAAAGAAATAATTTTAGAATTATCCTTTTTGGCCATACACATAATGTGGCTCCCGGGGACATGCAATTCCTTGTGTAGAAGATGAACAAAGCTTTAACAGATCTTGTCTGCTACTTAGGAAACTTTTGGAATTCAAAGAACTGTATTTTTAGGTAAACTCAGTTGAAAATAATCACTCAGACCTTAGTTTTTAACCTCTCTCAATTAGAAGCAAACCAAAATGTCAGGTTTATTTGATTGTTTGTCATTTTACTACAGCACTTCTATGCAACGATATAATCTGGAAACTGATGGCATTTCACCAGCATAAAATGGATCTGACGAGAGGGAATCAGGACTATCACTGTGTCTTTTCTTCTATGTTGCTGTTGAGAATGGAATAAAACATTTGTTGGTATTTAAGGTAAGATAGCTATGATTTCTGCACTGGCACATAAAGCTCACATTTTCAGTAATATACTGAGATGATATTTCCATTTATCAGAGAAAGCATGTATTTGGCGAAAACTGATATCAATAGGCTGAAGTACACTTAAGGCACTCTTTGGGATATTTCAAGTCATTCTGCCTTCAGGAATTTCTATCTTTTTGTTAAGAAACTTGGAGCTGATTGAAGTAAATCATTATGTGAAAGAGCACTGGGTTGCAGCTTGTTCTGTAAAAAGCCTGGCCAAGTATCTGCTCAAAACACTGGTGTTCTGGATGTACAATTGATTTTTTTAAACTTAAAACTTACGGAGCATTACTTTGCTTTTCACATAATATGACAATTACTTAATGGAACATGATCATACACTGATGAGGCTGCTGGCCAGTGAAATTAGAGGATCCATAAACTGTTACCTCTTTGAAAACAACATAATGGGAAGCTCAGACCCCTCTGATCCCTGCTTTGTCCCTTAGACTGACTGCAGGAATGTTATTTAGCTCCCTGATCCTAAGTACATTTGCATCTAGAGCAGTTAACCCCTTGGTTTTCTGGAGCACCATCCCTTTTGGTTTGTTTTGAATTAGTTATCCATGGTATCTCACAGACACTTAACTGAGTCAGCCTGAGAGAGCCCTTCAAACACTCTGATGTCAGAAAAAAGTGGGAATGCAATTACTGCCAGGGCTGTGTGAGCTCTGCCTCAAAAACATGCTTAAATCTCCCCTCCCTTTTTAAAAGTCTTCACTGACATCATGCAAGTTATAAAAGGAGGAGCAGGTATGAAGTGAAAACACAGCTTAGGCCTCCTATCACCACTGGGGAGGGGTCTGAATACAGTGCTGAAACTGGTGATTAGTGTGGAGTTTGTTTTAAAGTGCCTAGAAAATCATTGTTTGAAAGCCTCCTTCATCCTCTGGGAGAAAGCAGAAGATGCGAGTCAGGAATGTTTGTCTTTGCATTTGCACCTGGACTAAAGGACTTTCCCCACTTCACAGGGGGCAGGAGCATTATCATAGACATGCAATAATTCCAATCCATCTGAAACACAGGAACTGAACAGCCCAGAAGTAACCCTGGTCTTATAAGTAGCTTCGACATTGTAAACATCTGCCTTTATTATCATTGAAGTACAACTAATTCATCAGAGGCATAAAACCATGTCTCAGTCAAGGAGGATAAGCTTCAGATAAAAGTTACTAAGGTGCAATATTAAATAACACAAACACACATGATCAGAAGAAATCTAAAGAAACTTATTTCTGAATGGCTGAGAAAAAGGATTAATGCACTTACTGGTTATACTAAACAAGCAAGAAACAGTGTGAAAACTGATTAATTTAATGTGTTAGAAAAAGGGGAAAAAACCAAGCCTTTATAAATGGAAAGAGAGAAAGCCTTGTCAGTTATTAATGCTTTCTTTTCTTGCTAAAAGAGCAAATGCAACTTTGCCAGGGTTTTTTTTTGCTCATAAATAATCAGGAACTCAACAATTTGTAATAGTCTTATCCTAAAAATAACCGTAATTACTGCAAAACATATAGAATACTTTCTAGAAGCACTGCTTCTTAGCTCATTATCTAATCATTACCTGATAGTTAGAACCAAGCCTTTATTTGCACTGTCTAAAAGGGGAAAAAATACTCAGTCTAAACTTTGGTGTGTTTGACAGTGCCATTGAGCTTTTGGAGGCTCAATCTAAACTGGTCCTAAAATGAGGGAGGGGCAAACAGAGTTAAAATCCTGTGCTCCTAACAGTGTTCAGAAAGATCTCTGCAAAGGGGGAGAAATGTGTGTGGCCTTTTAGACCCCACAGAGAGAACAGATCACACCTGGTGCTTTATTCTCATCGAAAAACCTAATCCTACCCAATCACCCTAAGAAGTAGTTGAGTCAGAGCAGTCTTTCTCCAGGGGCTGTGGGAGTAGTATCACTGCAAAATTCCTTTTCAATTCCTAAAGTAACTCAGTATAGTAATTCCTTCTACTCTCTCATAATTTCTCTTCTGTTTTCTCTTCCTCTTAGAGTTTTCCTCATTGAGTTTATGATTGAAGACAACGGAGTGATAGAAACTGCATACCTGGAAAACAAGTAAAGCCACTCCTGATCAGTACCAGTTTAATGTAAGTGTGTGGGGCTGCAGGAATTACAGGCTCTAGATAGTAGACTTTTTCTGCTTTAATAATGAAATGGTTGTGACTTACAGGGATCATCTACTCCATGCACTAAGGAATGTTAACATGTGACCAGGTCAGCATGAATAAGTGTATGAAGTACTTTAATGGAAATAAGAAACTTCATATCCAAGCAGGAAATGGTTGTTGCATTTGTAGCTGTTTGGTTGGGCTTCTTCTGGTTGTTGATGATTTGTGTTGGATTTTTTGGTGGGTTTTTTGTTTGGTTTGGGTTGTCTTTTTGTGAGTGTTTGTGTGTTGGTTGGTTGTTTGGTGTTTTTTTTAAAAGAAGTTTAGATCAGTTGCTCTGTGAATCAGTTTTAACTGAAAACTAAATAAACAAACCAAGTGTAATTTTGAGTACTAAAGGAACCAGCTTATTCATATTTCTTTTAAGTGCAATGACTCTGAAATAGTGCCTCAGGTCTTGTTTTTAAATCCTTTATTTCACAAACAAAGAATAGTGGAACTCGCAGAAAAGCAGATGTTAATGTGGATTGACAAGATGCTTTTGTGAGAATAAAAATGGGGGGAACCCACTCACCAAAACAAACAAATGAAAAACCAGTAACGCTGTCAAACCAGAAATGCACATGTACTACTTAAAGCTGAGTGTTACAAGAGATTGTATAATAAATGTAGACCATGAGTTTAGTATATTCAGACTTCAATTCTTTCCCTTTCTCCTTTCACTGAGTTAAATTTTGCACTTGGACTGCAGCTGCTTTAGTTGGAAGAGCAGTTGTAACTGGTATGCAACACCACAGCTCAGATCAGCTTTCCTCCCAAAGCCGCAGAAGGTTTGAAATGATGCCACAAAAGTAACACAGCAAATGCAGCTTTGAACAAGGGAGTCAGTGTTTACAACCAGTTCATAAGCAAGTTGGAGTATAAAAGAACTTAATTAAAACCATCTTTGATGTTTGTGTTTATAGGTCATTAGTTTGCTGTGTGTTGTGCAGATGTACTCAGCCTTTGCCAGAAAGGTCTCACTTGCATAATATGAGCTGTGATTTTTATTTGCAACTACTTTAACTTGCAAGTTTGGGGTTTTAAAGACAGTTGCTGGGTTTTCAGTTTAAGGCTATTTTCCAGGCTTAATATCTAATTCTCACTTTTTATGAAATAAGTCATCTTCCCTAAGTAGAACTATTTAAGGCAAGTGAAAAAAACTACTTTTCATCCTCTCTGGTTTTTTGGCTGAACTCCAGATTAGTAGCCTCCCACCAAGAGTGAAGGCTGGCAGAAAGCATAAAATCATTCACAAAAAGTGTACTTGTCTCTGTCAGAAGGACGAGAATGAACTGTGCTTGCTAAAGAGAAGAAAAAGTGGATTTTTTTTTTTTTAAATGCTTTTATCAAACGTTAAATTTTTGGTACTGCCCATGGGATATACTGGTGTGCCCAGCATCACGTCTTTTTTTTTTTTCCTTCAGGCAGAAAAAACCCATACCTTGGCATAATGAGAGGATGTGAAAACAGTAGGTTTTGTGTAGGGAGGAGAGGAGATCAAAGGGAAGAACTAAATGTTCTTTTGTTTTGAGTTTGACCTGGCATCATTACTTCTGCTTCCCAGTGGAGGAAAGTCAAGTAGCTTCTCAGAAACCAATCAAGACTTTATAGGCAGAACCGGAGAAGGAACCTTTATCACCTGGACCTTGGCTATGACTTCCTTATAAACACATGGATCATCAGAACCAGAGGTTGCAGAATGACATCTAGATTAGCCAATGCTGTTGAGTTGTGCAGTTGGTTTTTTTAAAATATAGGCCACAGAAAACAGTCATTGGTGTCCATAGGTTTGAGAAATAGAAGTGAAGAACACTCTGAGATTTGCTGAAGATCAGCTCTGAGATTAAAAAGCAGAAAATGTATTAGAGTAGAAGAGTCTGCTGTTGTAAGAAATAAACATTTCTGGATAGAGAGGTGAATGCAACAGGTAATACTTAGCAGGTAGATTCCTAAGGAAGCAATATTTAAACGTCAGCGTGTTAATAATAACTGGGTGGAATCACGACACATGCCAATTGATGTAATATTTTAAAAAAGATAAGAGAAAAAAAATCCTTTGAAGTGCAGCTATTATTTAAAGTACTTTTAAAGTGAACATAATATGATCCATCAAAGATCGGTAAAAAGGAGGATGGTAAAAGTAATACTTGAAATATACTTCTAGATTATTCAGAGTAGTGATTCATGCTATATTATGCTGTGCTTGAAGTATGGCTAAGGAAATTGTGACTAATATACCAAATGGACCCAATCTTGAGAGATAAATATCCTAAAGTATGAAGTGAATGTTCATGTGTAGGTAGGTAC
>NW_020955373.1:22802-37403 GCF_003031625.1 Empidonax traillii | reverse complement strand
AGGATGGTAAAAGTAATACTTGAAATATACTTCTAGATTATTCAGAGTAGTGATTCATGCTATATTATGCTGTGCTTGAAGTATGGCTAAGGAAATTGTGACTAATATACCAAATGGACCCAATCTTGAGAGATAAATATCCTAAAGTATGAAGTGAATGTTCATGTGTAGGTAGGTACCTTCAGTGAGTGAACTTGCTACTGATTTATGGGACAGATCTTGTGGCTGTTTAAACTGATATCACTCAGCTGAACTCTGGGTAGTACTGACTTGGACCTGTCCAGCATTTGCTTCTAATTCCTGCTATAAATTCTCTTTTCAAGTAGAATTGTAACGTATTTGCCCATGAAAATAAATCTGGGTATTGAGTTGCTGTAGCAATGGCCAGTTTGGGGTTTGAGGTGGGTATTTCTCTGTGTGTATGTCTCTCTCTCTATATATATAGATAGATATGTAGATATCTTTCTGGTAAGAAGGAGGGTGGCATAGGCAGTGTACTGTAGAAAAGTATGAAAGCAGTTAAGACATTTTTAGATGTGGAATCCTGTAATTTTAGTGAGATCCTGTAATTACAGCAGAGGTGGAATTGTTTCAGGCTGTTTGGATGCTACTTTATACGCCAATGAACTGTAAAAATGTGAAATGGGGAAGAGGCACTTTAGTTTGTGCTTACGTGCAGTTTAGCTTGTGTTCTGCATGCTCAAAAAGCAGGAATTTGAGTTACTGAGTCTTTCATCTTCTTTTATCTTGTGGGCATGCATGAAAAAGTTAAGACTATTTTCCTTTCATATCTTTGCAGATGTTTGAGAAAGAAAGCGGCTGTTTGGTTCATCAACAGCCTCTTCAAATTAACAGGAATTGATAGGCACATACTGCATATGACTCTGAAAATCTCTCAAATGATATTTGTTTGTGCACACAAGGGATTTTCAACTTTATAAGCAGATACCAACCTTGTGTGAGTAACATCTCTCTTTAATGGAAAAAATATGTAAATGTACTTTTTTCTAAATCCTTGTTGTTAGTTTCTAATATGAGCAGGGCTACTCTGGGGAAAACTGAGCAACTGCATCCTTATAAGAACTTTGCTGATCTGGCTTTAAGCCTGGGCTCAATCCACTTAAGGAATGCTGGTGACTGGTTGCCTAGCAAACACACTATTATGGGCTTTATCATATTACCTGGTCTCAGAGGTATGTGGTGCATTTCTTGGCTAAAGTCATGCAAAACCTTTAATGGGCTTCTGGTACAATATGGCAATATCTGTGCCTTAGCTTTTTAGAAATCTTTATTTTCACCTTCCCAGTGGAAAGGAGAAGAAAAATCTTTGTTAGCAGCGCTTCCCCAAAACCTCAGAGAGATCTGGACCAAGAAGCCAATTATATTTGTAGTCCATAATGATTAGGGACAGGAAACCTAATGGTCCTTTGGCATTTACTTCTGTTTGACTGTCAGATCTGTGTCTCAATTCCAACAGATGTTTTGATGTGGTTGTAAAAACAGGGTGATCTGTGTACTACCAGATCTTTTAGTGCAACAAAGCTGATAAGGATGAAGAATGATCAAAGGGGACCAGGGGCTTGATGGAGCTTATTTCAGCTTTATTTAGGGACTCAGGGACAGAGATGCCCAGGGAAATACAGTCCAATGTAAAGCACACAAAGCTGTTCCAAAGTGGAAACATAGGATAAGATTGCATGGGTTTAGGACCCGGAATCAACTGCCTTAATTTTGCTAATCCAATAGCAAGTCCCAAAACTGGATTTGCTCTTGTCCTATTCTAGTGTCCTTCTGCTGTGCTGTGTCCAGATAAACAAAGCAAACCCACTGGGGATCAGCTCGGTGCCTTTTGGGGTGGGAGGCTGCTCTTGCTGAGGACCTAAAAGATCATAAGGTGTTTCACAGACAGGAGGAGAGCAGAGAGATCTCCTTTTTAAGAGCGGTGTGAGCTCTAAATATTGTACTTCCAATGGGATTTTTAAAATTTCAATGCTAATGGCAATTAACACAAATGTCTTGCATTTCTTCCCTATTGCATCCTTGTAGAGCTTGGCAGAACCTGTACACTGGTATAATCAAGCACTGGTTTTCAAAGTAGAATTATGTAACTTTGGCACATCTTTTCTCATTCCAATCTGGCTGATAATAAAATACAAGCAGGAAGTAAAATTGCCTGCTGTGATGGAGAAAGCAGTTCCCACAAGCCTGCTGAAGAGAGGGAAAGAGTTGTTTTGTGGGAGGAGAGCTCAACAACGTCTCTGTCCTTTGTGATAGCTTGGAGAGCTCCCTTGTCAGTTTAAATCTCTCTCTGCTGGTGAGGATCAGTTACATTCCTGATGGACAATCCCCGGGATATTCCAAGAGTTTGTAATTTAGACTTTGGGACCAGGGGCCATCTTTGTTCTGTCTGTCCTCATCTGCTGTGCAGGCATCTAGTTTGCTAGCTGTTCTTACAACCCCGTGAGTGGTTGCAGTCTTGGAGCCTGTTTAATTAGCTTTTACTTAAAAAAAAACGTTGCATAACTCTTAGCACTTCCTGAAGTTCCATTAAGTAGCAGAGCCTTAGCACATATTGCCGTGCTGAAAAGTGATAGACACTAGAACAGTGTCAGCTGCTTTGCTGAATTGGGGTTACAGCCTTAGCACAATTAGTTTTGCTCTCTGGTAGTGTGTGCCACGCTCACTTGCAGGGTTAAAGCAAGGGCTGGTAGGAGCGAGGAGAAGCAGCTCAGCTCTCAAATGTTACCTTAGTTATCAGCTCTTTTCATAAACTACTCTTATTCATTAAAAGCTAATGATGCTCCACTAATAAAATCTGATCCTTGCTTACATAAATTTATTCTGACACAACCTTTAATGAATTGGAAGGAGAAAGTGCCAAAAAAACCTCAGTTGAGCACATCTCTGGTATACGATACTGATACACTTTGACACCTGCACATTTTAGTTTCCATCAAAGGTCACTTTAAATTGGAAGGGAAAAAGAGTTTAGCATAAAGTCAGCAAATTCATTTTAGGTGTTTTTTTCAACAAAAGTACTACTTAATTTAAGAAATCTTTTTTTTAAAAAAAACAAACACCAAAAAGTTCTTTTGTGTGCCTCAGACTTGTGTGCCTGAAAAAGTAGAAGCAGCAGCTCTTTGAGGAAAAATTCTTCTGCAGAGAAGAAGCACGTGGGGATTTCTATACCTCATCTGACCCCAGAATTGTCCCTGTGATTGTGTCCTTACTTGGTAGCTGGTGACATTCTGTAATCAGTTGTTGATTTTTATTGACAAGGCTTTGGGAGGTAACCCTCAATAATGTATTGGGGCAGATTATTTTAAATGAAGGAAGAGAATATGAAAAATTGTTTTGGAAAGAAATTGAGGAAACAAGTGTATGTACGTGAAATGATATCTAATGATAATTAAAAAAAAATGTAAAGCTTCTATTCAATTCATAATTTTAACAGGATCACATGGTTTAACAGGTCAAGAAAAAGTCCTGATCCTGTGAGACTTTCTATAAGTCTTGGCTTCACACAACTCTGTACTGGCTACTAGGAAGAAAAACTAACTCTATCCCAGCCAAAACCAGGACATCTATATTTGTAGTCACTTAAAGCCCTCAAAACTTTTTTGGGTTTTTTTTCCCTTCATTCCTAATGGTTAATCAGAAGTGCTACATGTAATTGACAAACATGACTTTCCTTAAGCAAAATAAATATGCTCAGGAAAGAACTTGGATTTAATTTTCCTCTCAGGTTACCCAGAAAGATATCAAGGGCAAATTTATTTTGTCAGCTTCCCTGTGTACTTATCTGTGAAAAGAGATGAGTGAAATCTCTTGTGGGATGAACTATTTTACTGTTGCTTCTCAGATTGCATCTCTAATCCCAAAGTATTTAACTCCACGTTTTGTAGTCTCTGTTACATTTTAAAAGCAGGGACTTGTGATAAAAAGCAGAGTTACTGGGGTCAAAGGCAGCACTATAGATATTTTTCCACTTCCAGCTGTTGGAGACAGCAAATACAAATTTATTTTTCTGAACAGAAGCTACTTGGAGCTTCTCCTCCAGCGCTGCCCTGTCATCTGATGTCTGTGTCCTGGAGCCTTCTTGCTGCCTCAGGAAGTGCCATGAACTTCCAATTTCCCTCCTCAGGCCTTCCTAGGACACTTTGGAGAACTCTGTTTCTCTCTGTGCCATAAGTCTTTGGTGGTCCCAAAGCAATAGGATGAGGCAGTAGCTGCTGGCTTTCCCCCCAGCCAGTCCCGTGACAGAATGGGGGTTTCCTGGGATGGAAATGGTGGTGGCAATGTCCTGATTTCATGTTGGAGTGAGAGTGCTGTAGTTTGCAGCTGTACTCAGGATCAGCCAGCAGCTCTCTGCTCCCACTGTGGCACAGGGCTCAGCGTGGAAGCGCTGCTGCCCAGTCCTGCACCAGCACTGCCTCAGCCACCCAGAATCAATTCCAATCATACTTTAAACTCAGCAACCCCTTGTTCTGGGAGTGTTTTCACCTTTGATATATCACAATTCATAATACTCCAAACCCTGCTTTGGTTTGTGTGATGCAGCCCCAGAGAGGCTCCAAACACTGCCTTGTCAAACTAATTGCCGTGTGTGGAAGGAGAGGCACTCTGAATTTCGAATGCTGCTTCTCTCTAATAGAGTCTGATAAATGGAGACTGCTTCACTTTCGCTGCCCCATGACCTGATGGAGTCAGCAACTCCCCAGCATACTGATGAAAAGCTTTTTGAGATGGGCTTTTGTGCTGCTTCTGACATTCACCCTTGTTTCTTCAGCAAACCATTAGGTTGTTGACCTCAGCCGTCTCCCCAGTCTCATCTGTTTTTAGTGGGCTGTTAGGTTCAGGTTTGAAGTCTATAAGGAGAGTGATTTACCATTTTTACACAATAGTTTAGGCAGTTTGCCTTTGCGAGGCAATCTGGACTGTACTTACTAACAGTTTCCCAGATTAACCTCCTGCTTTATTTCTACACAATCAAAAAAAAAGGAAAAAAAAGAAAAGAAAAGAAATCTAAATGGGGCCAAGAGAGTAGGAATATGGACAGTGAATTCTGTGGAGTTAGGACTTCAGCCCCTTAATATTCAGTTTTCTGCACTGAGGAGAAATTCCTAGTGCTCTTTTGGGAATAGGAGGCTAACATAAAAGTAGAATTCAAAACCAGGGATACTTCAGAGCTTCCATCTGTGCACACAACTTCTAAAATGCTGGACATAATTTGGGGTAATGTAATTCTCTAGCTAACATTACATCTCCATTTTACTATCACTTCTGTTTCATGTCTTCCCGTTTCTTAGGAGCTCATAATATAACACTGCATGTTGAAGGAAAAGGACTGCTCTTTCCTTTGGCAGATTACCTGTGAGATGATGATTCGTGCCTTTAATAATTTCCTGTTTCTCTCGTTGGCTGCTTCAGGAAAAGACCATATATTTTTTTTTTTTAGTAATGCATGTTTTTTGAATCAAACTAATGCCATGCGTCACATAGTTGCTTTATTTTTGTCTAACCTGAGTCAGAACATATGTTGGTTTTGTTCAGCATCTAAAAAATATTGCCACTAACCTATCAAAAGATGCTGAACAGAATTTTTCTAAAAATGACCTGGGGATCACACTGTATAGGTGAGCATCATTTAGTACATGGAGACATTTAGAGATGTTTTGAAAGTCTCTCCATGACAGAAGAACTTTACCCTGAGGATTAGCTGGTGGGCAGAATCTGTGGCCTATCACTGCAGACAGATCCAGCAATAATTGTAAATAACCTGGCTGTTCAGTTGCGTTACAGACAACTCGAGAAATGTGATAGATCTGACGCTTTTTCTGTAAGTCACTTCAAACCCACATCAATGATGAGCTCTACAGGCTGTTTGATTTCCTCTCACTACACAGTAGTAGCATCTGCAGCTGCACAGTGTGGTTGATCTTCCAGACATGACAGACACAGCAAAGGAACTTTTCCTCTTTGTGCTGTTCTGAAATAAGTAGCAGCAATACAACCCTATGACCCTCAGGAATTGCCAGCCTCCTACTCATTGGGTATGACCTTCTATTTACATGAGATGGGTCTTTCTTGATGTTTTCTAATTTACTATTTTACAGTGAAAATATGGAAAAAGAAATTATCTCAAAGACAGCACAACTGGTGCCATTTCTTCCCAGCCTCACACACAGCCTAGAAAAGGGTTGCTGATTGATTAACCTTTCAAGGTTTTTCATCTGCAGTTATAAAATACAACCAAGGTATCTTACAGCTGTGTTAAGAAAGAACTATTTGCTTTCACCAGAAATATGCATATATATTTTCACCAGAAAGCACATGTGATACACATGCTGTTGCAGAAGGACAAAACCATGTGATGTTTAAAGTCTCATTTAGGACACTAAATGTTCTTCTGGAAAGTGGAAGATTTAAATCAAGTTAGTGGATTAGCCCCACTTTTGAGTAACAGTGAAGCCATTGCTCTGTGGTAACTGCTCCATTAGTGTCCTGGCTGTAGCAAATACGCTGCTGAAGTCATGACTGCTAGATTTTGAAGAATCACTGACAACTTTTTAAGGCATAACTAAGTAACAGAGTACAGCTGGCTCATTGAGGCATGACCTTTAAAAACCCAACTGCTCTGAGCATGGCGTATCAGTTGTGTGCTAAAGATAAGGTGGGAAATAATCAGAGTAATATGTATAACACAAACAAGTGTACTTAGAGATGGCGAAGCATAGAGAGTAGAAAGGATAATGTCTGGTATTTGTACAGACACATCTTTCAAAGGCTCTTTCTCACCTAGGAAAAAAATTCCACTGTTGATAGACTTGATGACATGTCAATAAAGTAATACTGAATAGAAATATAGTAGAAAAGCAGTTTCAAGAAGTAAATGCTCTAGAAGTGAGTGATGTTCAAATCCTGCATTCCCTCAATAGCCTATGCTCTGCCCTGATTCCCACCAAATTTCAGTGCTGAATTCCCTGAGCAGAGACTGCCTTGCACAGTCACAGAGACCTTCACATTTATCAGCTATGGTTGACCAAGACAGTCCCAGAGCCTCTCTTATTTATCCTTTATCAGGGTTAATCTACCTTTGATAGATGGTCAAAAAGCAAGTATATGTTAAAAAAATATTTTCTTTCTAACATGATGTAACTACTTGTTGACTTAGAAATAAACCTCTCCTCTCCAGGATGCTGCTACAAGTATGAGAAAGCAGAAACAATTTATTCAACTTTCAATACTTTAAATGACTGAAGAATTTTCTAGTTTTAAGAAACCTGAGGCTATACTCTTGAGTATATGCTTAATGACACCTCCCTGTCTATTCAGATCCCTTCCATCTAAGCTGTTTGTTAGCAGGGACCTCACAGATCCTTCCATTTGAAGCACAATATTCCTTTTCACTTGGTTAAATGAGGATTTTCAACAGCTGCTGAGGGAAATACAGCTTGATTTAATCTAGTGCTTAATGATGGACACAATACTAAAATTAACAGCATCTCTGCCACAGGACTTTCTATTCCATTCTTGCTGCCATCAGTCCAAGTCCTGCTCCTATTAATAATGAAGTGAAAAGCAGCAGCGATGGCAGGAGTCAAGGTGCTGTTTAATAAGTCATCTGGCTGCAGAGCTGAAATTCAGGCTTCAGTGTCCTCTGAGTTTATGAAGCACAGAAAGCCTCTAACTTCGAGTGAATAGAGCCCTAAGCCTTTACATGTTAAACACATTAAATGTTTCCAGTTAATTTCATCTGACATCAATCAAAGCTCCACTAAAATTACTCTTGGGGAAGGTGGTGGGGAGGGAGGGGAATGGCAATACTTCTTAGTTGGCTTTTAGTCCTTTGCATGAAGAAAAATCAGTGAGCACTTTTGGGAAGAAGGAAAGACCTGTGTCAAGAACAGTTCCTTCTGAGGGCTGTTACCTACTCAGCTTTCTCTGGAAAAGAGTAGGAGAACACAGAAAATGGAGGTCTGACCATTCTGTAACAAAAAGTTTTAAAAACTTGTGGGGATTGTGTTGGTTTTTCCCTCTTCCTCTTCCTCCTCTCTCCTCTCTCCTCTCTCCTCTCTCCTCTCTCCTCTCTCCTCTCTCTCCTCTCTCCTCTCTCCTCTTTCTTCTCTTCCTCTTCTCTTCCTCTTCTCTTCGGTGTGTGTGTGGGAAGTCAAATAAAAATATCATAAACCTACTAACATCCTTCAATCTGAAGGCCTATTAGGGAACTGTATGCAGTTCCTTGTTCACAGATTAAATAATAGCAAGATCACTCATTTGGAAAACAATTGGAGCAAGGAGCTCTGAGTTGCCGAGGGCTGCCCAGTGATTAGTTGGGCAGTACTTATAGAAAGAATGAATTCGTACTTGTAGAAAAAATGAATTCTTATTTGGGGAATTATCCATTCTCAAATGAGAGGGAAAGATGAAGGAAGGAGAAGAAAGGATACTTTAGTGCTTATAAAGAGGAAGGAAGCTGTAAATTACCTCCGGTGACTTGCAGCCCATCAGCCAAGTCAGCCTACTTGTGTTTCATCCCACTCCATTCTTTTTCCATATGGATGCAGTCAGACTCTGTCCCTGTGCTGTTCCATCTGTCTTGGTTCCCTTCACTTTTTAAGCATCTCTTCCTTAAGAGGAGGGGCTCACACAGGGAGGTTGGCATGGGGTGCCTGGAGAAGGAAGTACATGCAAAGGGCACCAGAGGCAGAAAAGGAGAGGGGGGCAGCTCCTTCCCTCATTAGGTGTCTCTTTTTCTCTTCCGCTGCTTCCACAGTCACATTACTCCATTGCACTCTTCTCTGCAAGTGCCAGTTCCCACTTGACTGTGCCTATATTTGATCTGTTTACTGTCTTCACCGTGGCTGAAAGCCATTGACCCCATAGATCATTCTTAAGTGTTAATTGAGTATATAATTCTATTATGACTATTTCTTCATTCCCTCATTTTTTCCCCCCTCAAATTAAAATTGCTTAAGAACTTTAATCAAACTCAACCAAGCTCTTGACTAAACTAGGAAACATTGAGGATATCTCATTGCATTTCGATTTAGTGTATTTAAATGGGAAGTAGGAGGTACAGATGCTATTGAAAAGCACGAATAAGCCCTGAGAGACTTGGCAGAATACTAACATGAGTAGGAAAGAGTTGAATGCATGATTCTATAATCTGCGTGTTTCCAAAAGCAATGGCCACGTGCCACAGCCTTTCATATGTAGCCAAACTCTATCAGCTGCACTAACTTTTATGACAAATCCTTTTTACTGTCATCACTGACCCTAAAAAAAAAACAAAAAAAAAAACCAGCAAAAACCAGGGAGGTTGCAAGGTGTGAGCTTTAAATTACCTTTATATCTTGTCCTGTATTTTGCCTTTCAAATGTGACTGTGCAGCTGAGTGCTGAGTTTTTTGTGAGATGCATTGGATAATTGTTTTGAGAAGGAAGTATTGCCCAGGAATTCTAGAGAAAACATCAGCTCACTTGTCAGTGCCAAGAGAAGAGTCCTCTGTAGAAATAGGTAAAGCAGAAACAACTGGAACTTGCTAAGGAGATATGAAGACTAAGCAAAACTAACCACTGTGCAACAAAACTGCTGATACTTGTGTTCACCCTGAAACAGTAAACCAATGTCACCTGAGTCAGCTCATAAATATTTCAGAATCAGGAAACCCTGGAAGTTAAACTGGATATATAGTGGTAGACATACTTTAAAAAAAAAAAAAGGCAAAACCAAAAAATCCAATCAGATTACTGAGATCTGAGCTAGAATGTTTCTAGTGTTTCCTATGGAAACAATTTTGAGCAGCAGCTAATGGCCCTAGAGGTGATTACAGGTTTTTTAATTTCACAAATTCATAGAAAGAGAGAATATTTAATTTCACGTTGTTCAGCTTGTAGTTCAAAGCTGTGTGGGGATTTAGGCTGTCTATAGAAGGGTTTCATGTGCCTTTAGTTTGACTGGGATAGAGTTGTATTCTTTTTTTAAATTATCATTAGATACCATTTCACATATATGCAGTCTCATATGGTCTCAATTCACTTCTGGAATAAAATTTGAAGCTACAGGATTGCTACTGGAAGGCAGGAGAGAGCAGTGCCAGAAATCTGGTCGAGGAAGCAGCGTGTTGTGTTGATGTAGGGCCAGTTAGAGCGTCTGACAATAGACTTGAAACCCGAAGGGCCAGAGGATGGGCAAAACCCCCTGGCTGTGGCTGACGCAGAGGAGCTGCAGCAGGGCCATCTGCAGGGACTCATCTCCGAGGGGACTGTGCCTCATCTCACCCCCTCCTGCCAGAGCCTGGGGTTAAGCCAGTCTCAAAGTGGGCAGATGAATTCAAGGCATATGCTTTCATTTACAAGAGAAAAGAAGCCTTTAAGTTGTGGGCAGATACCAATAGATCAAGTGATACCTTAAACTGCCCTAAGTTAAATCTTTTCTCTTAACGTCACTCTCAAACTAGATATATCAATCTTTTGTTTGAGCCCTTCTCCCCAGCACAGATTTACAGCAAGGGAAGTTCAGGTGGCACAAAAGGCAGAACTTGCTCTTGTTCCAACAAAACCTTGCATATTTTCAGGAATGTGCAATGACAGGCCAGGCTGACCATCCTGATGGTGCATTTGTATCCTGCACGCTCTTGATCTCCCCTCCCCCCTGATACATGTCTTGATAAATGAATGTGTTCTCACTGCTCAGATTCATAATGTTTGCTTTGTATACTGGGCCATAGTCCTTATGTGCTGGTCTGCTGCTCTGGCTCATCTCATTTAAATTGCATTCCAGCTCAGTTTATTCAAAGGGAAAATGGAATCTGACAGCTGGCATCTCTTCTTCATTATTTTGATTGGTGTAAATCTAAAATTTATGTTCTGAATGTTAGCAAAACTACTGGACTCAGAAACTATCCATTTAATAGAAAGTAAGCATTCTAAGTGAAAATTTGTATAATTATCTTTTTTCCTCTTTAGCACTGGCCTTTTTCTCTTTCTTTGTTCAGAATTTGTGCTAAATAATCTACTGCTTGTGTAGCCTCTGAATGAAACTTATAAGACATTTCTGTGCTTACCAATTTCTCTCTTAACAGAATTCAGAAAACACGCAAACTGGGTTACTGATTACTAAAGGGGCTATGCACTCAAAAATGAAAAAAATAGGTGAAAGGCTGAACAAAGAGTTGAGAATATAGAAGGATTAGAAAAAGAGATGAAAAAAGCTACCTTTGGGGGAGGTGGAAGTCTTTTGTAGGTATCCAAAATTGACCCTGGCAATTTTGAAGAAGCACCAGGAACTGTGTAAACTTGCTGTACAACCGTGCACTAAAACTGTAAATCAGAGCTAAAGCTGTGATGCCTTTGTTCTGATACCTCATATTTCCCCTCATAACATCTAAAGACATCTAGTTACACAAAATAAGAACAGCTTCCACTAAGAATATTTTGCTTGTATTTTAAAGATGTTTCGTAAAGAAAATGGAAACTAAATGAGATAGAAAAATTCTCCATGTATTATTTAAAACCTACTCCTCTGCCGTCATAACAGTTCACAATACCCATCTGTTCTGCAGTGTACAAGTTTTACTCTGAATGCAAGTCATACAAGCTGCTCTGGCACAGTCATTATTCCAATTAAGAAAACTAAGACATTTTCCCAGAAATTAGCCCTGGTGTAAAAGCAAGAAGAAAAAAAAATCCTTTCATTATAAAAAAATAAAATCATCTTATCAATATACAAGCATTACACTGTCACAAGTTTTTATCCACTTATGCCTCCAAAAGGTTATCCATGCATGAAAAAAGCAACTCTTGCTCATTATTATTTTCCAGCAGATCAGTAGAATCACACTATTGATTACTACTTTTTCTTAAGTAAAAAAAGGATTGATAATCCCACTGTAGTGATGGGAGTAAGCGAGCAGATTGGGATCTTTAATCTGTAGTGCCACATGCAATCTATTATTAAGTGTTTAGATAATTTTAGTTGGTGCACTATAAACTTCACATTTAGAAAGGAATAACTGATAGCCTGTCTACGCTTTATAGGTTGACAGTTCTTGAAACTTGTAATTTTCAAGGAAAACTTGGGATTTTTTTTTAAGGAACCACTTTTAGGACAAAAATAAGGAACATTTTATTCCTTAATTTGATAGTTCACTGGCTTTTGCACATTCATAAATCATCACAATTCCTGATGAATTCTGACTTAAACTTGTTTCATACAGATTTTTAGCTTTATGTAGACTAGAATAAATACATTTTAAGATTCCTGCAGCACAAAATCATCTACTTAAACGGGAAAGGGTCTTGAGGTTATGCACAGGGTCTCCTTGCTCCTTCATTACATGTGGTGACGTGGAACACAGCTGTGAAATGCTTCTGTGATGAAGAAAATAACCAGCCTTATGTAACAAACTTTTTAAATTCACAGTCTCTGCCTCTTACTTAGAAGGAAAGAGTAAGCTGAAGTTTGTTCCCAAGATAAAAGCTTATGTTTATCAGCCTTTCTGTCCGACCTGAATCTTGTACTGGAGACCACATCATATTTATTCCTGCCATTGCTCAAGCCTCCTGAGGCTGAGGACCCAGGCAGGCAGAGAAGTGAGAGACAGAGGTACGTGCAGTTCAGCTCTCTGCAGTGCTCTTGTGGTGGCAAGGAGAGAGGAGGAGGACCAGTAACTTCCACGAACCCACTTTGCATTTAAATGGAACATTTTACAGACAAGGGATGGGTTTCTTGGAAGCTGCAGCCCCCTCTCATGTTTCTGACATCTGGATGCCGTTCCCAGCTTTATGCATTTGGGCAGAGAGAAATGAGCAGTGTTTATTGGGGACAGAGGTGGGGGTGCCTGCACACAGAGCAGATTGCAGGTGCACACGAAGGTCATTGCTTTTTGTGGTTGTGCTGCATGAAAACTGGACACTGAGTTAGACAAATAGCAAAGAAGGCTTATTTCTGATTCCTGTGCTTTCTATCTCTCATGTGTTTGTAACAGTGGTATCAGCCAGGCATTAAATTATAACCCGTGAACTTTGGAAAATTTTCAAGGCACCACGTTCTCCTAAACTTCTCTGGTTTACAAAGAAATTTCTCTCCCTCAGAAGTAGACCTTTAGGGCACTGTAGTTGTAATAAAATTATATGTAACCTGTTGTTTAAAAATTATCATCATGTATCTCTAGCCAGGCACTAGGCTGAAAATCTCCCAGTGTGTTGTATGGACCCTTTGGTTTAGAAGTTGTTTCACATTCGGGCATGGTGGCAGCAGATGTGAATGCAAAGGCTGTCTAATAGAATATGAATGAGTGTGTGATGAATCCTTGGAAGCATCTTGTATTGATGAATTACAAGAGCAGAAAAAATATGGTCCTGGCTTTGATGCATGAGGTCATACAGATCTCACTTTATAATTTATAGCAAAATGGCTGCAGAACAGGCATCCTCCTAGGGGAAACTTATATCTGCACATAATGTGTTTGTGAATCAAAATTATTCTATTTGGGGAGTGGATAAGCAAGGTTTTTGCAGTCTGGTTCAGTTGTGCCAGGGAGCAATGAGAGGAAAAGAGGCAACTCTGCTCCTCCCTCAGTGAACATGCCATAAATTCAGTGGTCCAATTAATCTCTAATGGGATGAAGGAAGGAGTGGGTACCAGCCTGGCCTCCACACTGTCTAGTAGCTCAGAGCACCATGCTGGAACTTCCACAAATTATGAATTGCTGCCTCCCACAGAAATAATTTTACCTGAGATGATGTTCCTTCATGCCAAATGTGTCAGTGTGTCTTTTCTGACACCCAGCATGGAGCTGCCATAGGAAAAGGGGGGATGTGCTGTTTGGGGCACCCAGGGTTACACGAGCCAAGTGCTGTGTCTGCTGCAGCATCTTGTCATGCTCAGCTCACACAGCTTACATCAAATTAGGATCAAAGTGCATTAGTGACTTATTAGTGGCACATAATTAGCAGGAAATAAGTGAGCAAATTATTCAGTGTCAGTAATAGAAGAGGTAACATTTTGTCTGCTGTTGGGGTTTAGAAAATAATGGTGAATTCTTCATCACCCTCCTGTAACTAACCCTGCACAGCTCCAGCTCCCCTTGCATGGTATTTGCACACCTCTTCTTGCAGCCAGGGGGCTTACAGCATCCCCTCTCCTGCATGGGTGGGGTCAGCATCCTGTGTTAGCCAAAGAGGCCGTAGCTCTGTGAATTTACCTGTGTTGCTCCCTACAGTTGCACAGGTTTATATGCTCAGACCTGAGATGAGGGTCCATAACACGAACATAATTCATTGATTTAGTATCCAGTCTAAACAGTGAGTCTTAATTCCTTCAGCGCTCGCTTCGTGACACAAATCTTCCTCTGCTAACAAAGCACATTTTCCTACATCTTAATTTACTAAGATTAATGTTGGAAAGTTCAACTTTGTGCAAGCCCTTAGCGAGACAAATTTTTCATTAATTTTATTCAACCATCAAATTATACTGAGTAATTTCATATGCAGCAGTGATTTAAATTAAGGAGATAACCTATTCACTGATGCAAACTAAACTGGTCGTGAAATTAAAAGGTCAGAGCCTCAACTGGTATAAATTAGTGTAGTTCTT
>NW_020955373.1:20248-22487 GCF_003031625.1 Empidonax traillii | reverse complement strand
AACTTTGTGCAAGCCCTTAGCGAGACAAATTTTTCATTAATTTTATTCAACCATCAAATTATACTGAGTAATTTCATATGCAGCAGTGATTTAAATTAAGGAGATAACCTATTCACTGATGCAAACTAAACTGGTCGTGAAATTAAAAGGTCAGAGCCTCAACTGGTATAAATTAGTGTAGTTCTTTAGGAGACAACGCAGCTGAAGTCAACAGGGCTGCTCTGGTCTGTGCCAGACAAGCCCATGGCACAAAGACTCCCCCTTATCTGGGGCACAAGACTCAGTTGGTGGTTGGGCATCAGTTAGTCCTGCCAGGGACAAGCTGGAATTTAAGCAGACATTCCAGAGTGGTGGTAGAAGGCGACAGGCCACAACTTAGTGAACATGCCTGAACCTGGCAATGGCATATTACTTTGATACAAGCTGGCAGACAGCCACTGCTCCCCTTTAAAGGTTCAGGGTGTTTTTCTGAGCAGATTAGTTCAGTCTTTAACCTACTTTAATTTAAAGAGAAGAAAGATGCTGTGTGTTTCAGTGGGTCAGACCTTGTCCCTGTTACTCTGTTGGGTTGGCAGCTGGTTTCACAAACAGCTATATTAAAAACAATAATGATACTCAGGGGTTTAAACAAGTAAATAAGGCTCAACCTAATCAATCCTGACACCTGCTAAGCCTATGTGTTGGGTATCATTTGCCTCAAGTATCAGACTACAGGTAGATATCAGTCATAACTCACTGTTCACAGAAGGATAGATCTTGATCCCGTGTTTGGGTGGATATTAATCAGGCATTCCAATATGGAATCCATCTTTTAAGGAGTTTGTACAGCAGAGGAATATTCCCTCCTTCACAGCTTTTTGCTTGGTTTCTGGGAAACTGCAAAAAACCTGAGCCTTGTTGCCTTGAGGGTGCAGTGGAGCCCAGGGACAGCCCCTCTCCTGATTGCTTCTGGCTTCAGCATTGCAAGCAAGCCCAGCAGCTCTTGGTGGCTCTGAGCCTAGGGAAAGTTGATTTTTCTATTGATTTGGGGGAATTTGGACCAGGCCTACATCCTGTTGCTGAAAATTGATTGAATAAGTTGTTTATTCTCCTTTACTGTTCTACTGGCTTGGCAGGAACACTCTGTCAGAGAAGAGACAAGAGCCCTGCCCTCCCACTGCCTTCTGGCAGAGTGGCCCTATTAAGTGCAGGGAGAGCAGAGAGTCTGTGAACCTTTCTGAAATTACTGCTGACAGATTAATGTTCCTGTAATTACACTGGAACGTCTTAGAAACACAAATATTAATTAAGAGTATTGAACCAATTTGGGACAGTCTTCAATAGTGTTGAACAGAAATCCTGTAAAAATGTAACAAAATGTAAGCACTGGGAAAATAATCAGCATTAGTCACAGTAGATAAAGTAATTGTTAAAGGGTGAAGTGATTTTTGGCTCAGAATTTATATCAAGCCTTACTAGTAAAGATCATGTAATATAGCAATAATAGTTTTTCTAAATTTAGTTTTATGTCAAAGTTTGAGTAGTGTCAGAAATACATGTTTATGTTTTAAGGTATATTTTGACGTTCCTTGACCCTGCTTCTTTGAGCTATTCCATGCAGGAGGTTGAGAGGACTGCTAGTCAGAAGTCCATAAATGCAGTCCATAAAAAATCAAATGCTTATACTTACAAAATAGCAATGACTGGTGTCTTTTCTCAATGCTAGGAATATTTTGTTGTCTTTTTATATTTTGCCCCATAGCTATTTTATTTATGCTGGAGAGGAGCAGGAGCTATAGCTAATGGGTCAGATCTCTTAATTATAGAGAGGAGTCTCACATTTAACCCTCCTTGTGCTCCCCTCCTGTTCACACAGTGCCTGCTTTTCTGCTGCATAACACCCCAAAGACCCTCTTGTTCTCTTGTTACAGGTTAAAATCAGGAGAAAACCAACATGAATGTTTGCCTTATAACTCAATGGTGTTGATAGGAGAGCACTCCTTCCACCTGACAGGATTGATTGGCTTTTTCCTTCCATACTCCTTTGTGCTTTGTACAACAGAATTTGTGTTGTTCCTCTCTCTGCACCAAGGATGTGATGGGCAGGGCTGGTGGGTCTGTTCCAGGTGACAGCAAGGACAGTGGTCACCAGGGTGCCACCTGGGTGCACCAGGGCTGCTCCAGAGCTGCACTCAAGCATCTGTTTGGTCTAACACTAGGACTAAAACAGGTCTTATCCCTTTTCTTAAGCACTGCTTAA
>NW_020955373.1:0-20075 GCF_003031625.1 Empidonax traillii | reverse complement strand
TCTGCACCAAGGATGTGATGGGCAGGGCTGGTGGGTCTGTTCCAGGTGACAGCAAGGACAGTGGTCACCAGGGTGCCACCTGGGTGCACCAGGGCTGCTCCAGAGCTGCACTCAAGCATCTGTTTGGTCTAACACTAGGACTAAAACAGGTCTTATCCCTTTTCTTAAGCACTGCTTAAACAAATTACAGAATGAGATGAGTTATCAGCCCTTTCATTTACATTTTATCCTTACTATAGACCTAAATTAAGAGAATGAACCAGTTAAGCATATTACGGTGAAAAGGTTTAAAAAAAGTTTTCACGTGAAACTTTTTTTTCCCCACTTGCATGTCCTGAACACCCTCTGTACTTTCTAAGTTTCTCCTTTGCCTTTAAAGATGTGTACCTTCACGCTGTATCTTCCCTTATTTGCAACAAACCCACAAATTTAAAAGGAGAAAATCTAGTATAAATACTAAAAATGTTTCAGCATGACTGAAACAAATGAAATCACAGCTGGCCTTGAAAATTATCAGCAGGACGAATAACCAAAGGAACGTATATTGTCTTATCTGTACTAAAGTTTTGATTAAGACAACGAAATAAGCAGACTATAATGTTCTATGTGTGTTTTAAAAGCATAATCGTACTTCAAAATGAGAATATCTATGTATGAATTCACATCAGATAGGTAATTAACCTTATGCCACAAAATATTTCAAATCTCCCTGTCCTTGAGAATTTACTAATGGCACATAAACTATTTACATCTTTTTTGAATAATTTATCCTGTCCTTCCATTATGTCAAATGAATTTATAATCTTGGATAATGAAGCATTCCTGAGTGAAAGTTAATATAGAGCAGTACCTCCTACTGAGTACAAGTCTGTGAAAATACTTTTTCCCCCCTACAGAACTTTATAAATTCTTTAAATGTACTTATCCCAGCAAGTCTAGGATCAGAGAGCCTGGGTTTGTGCAGGATTTGCTGATATAAAACAAGGTAATTCCATTTATCTCAAAAGAGCAAGTCCTGTTTTTCCACTGGTGTTAAGTCAGAGAATTGAGCCTGGAATATTTAACTTTACCAGAGACATGTGGATCTTAACTTTATTTAGATGGATATTCTATCCCAATATTACCCTTCATGTCATGACATTTAATTAAGAAAGGTCATTTTTGTCTTCTTTGGAGTACTTGTAAATATTAAACTATGTTTCCCTTACATACAGGTTCTTCTGCACAAAGGGATTAACATCAGCCCAGTTAAGGTCACTTTAGCTAATTTTTAGCTAAAATTAAATTGTCCTGTGCAAGAGTGATTTTGTGCCTGTGCTTGATGACTTGTTAGTATTTAAAGACCCACATGTATGTCGTTCCAGGATGCACAAATTAAGTGGGCAATAACTTCCATATGATTATAAGCCACAAGATAAGCAACCACTTTTGTTCTTTGCCTGTTATTGTTTGTAATAAGGTTATAGGAAAGAAATATAGTCTATTAGATCTTCTAATAAAGCTTAGAACAGGATGTAGGTACAGGTATTTTCCCTTAATTGCATGTGTGCCAGTAGGAATAAATTCTTGATGTTGGCTGGTGATAGTGCTTCCACACCATGAAAGAAGATCTCTTTCTTCCTCTGTCTTTCCTGAGCGGAAGTGCCCTTCAGCATTTTATTTGTTTATTTGGCTGCAGAGTTTACCCTCTATGTTCTATTTGTCCTCACCCTTAATCTTGTTAGGTGTTCAGTGTTCTCACCTTTCTTTTTCAAATAATGGAGGTGTTTGCTCCTTTTTTACATTTGCCACTTCCAGTCTCCTTGCTTTTGGCCTCGGGTTTCCTTTGTTGGAGCACAATCTGTAGGTAAGGCACCAAGATGCTCCGTGCTGATGGAAGCTCAGTCTGCTCCTTTATGGTCACAGGGAAGTTTGTCAGTGGCTTTCACTATCCCTCTCTGGAGCCTTTAACTTCTCCAACAGTGTCTTTGTATAAAGGCAATCCTTGAGATAAGGAAGAAGTAACATCCACTAGTGGTGTAGTGTCAAGGGAGCAGGAATTTGGTGCCTGGCTCTGAGAGGCAACTCCTCCAGTGGGAAATGGTGTAAAGTTGTAAATATTTGCCGGGAAGGAGGCAAAGGAGGAAATCAGAAATGCTGCTTTTGCTAAATAATGTTATATTTTTAAGCCTAAATTGTTTGGAAATACTGCTAGCAATGGGAAAGCCACTAGCCATTCCCAGTTTTCCCCACCAGATATAATAGCATTACATTGACTCTACTGACTTAACACAAACAATAGCACACAACAAAGACAGGCAGGCTCTTCATTGCCTTTCCTTCTGCAATATCTGCATTTTGACTCTGCTGGGACCAGAAAAGGGCTTGGGTACATCCCACTTGGCATAGTACAGAACCACAGAGTTTGACACCCCTTCCCTGTTCTTTTTAATTTCCCTTTCAGAACTAATGAACAACTCACAGGTTTAGAAGAACAGCTTCTGAAACTCTGGGTCTCTAATTTTGCCACTCTTTTCATTTTCCTTCTGCCCACCCTGGAGTTCCCAAAATACTACACTTTTTGCATGATTGTAAAAATAGCAGAAATTATTAACGTGATGGAAAAGTAATAAAACCAAGTGGAAAACTTCATTCCTAACAGCTGAAAGAAGGGCTTGTGAGACTGGATTGGAAAAGGACTGATGCCCTGCAGGAATGTGTCTCTCCAAGTGGTACAACTCTTTAGTACCTTGGTTCACAGCTTCCAGTGGGCAGGTGAAGCCTTCATCCCAATGAAGGAAGCTTCCAGTTTGAGATTTAGAAGTAGCATGTTGGGCCAAATAAAGGAAACTTCTTATTACAGGTCACATTTGGAATTCTGGATAACTTAATGAGATTCTTTTCTTTTTCCTGCTCCCGAAGCTTTTCTTTACTGGGGAGCCTAAATGGGAAGAAATTGATGGTTGTTTAGTGATTCTACAGCACGTTGGTGTTACGATGATGTTTTAGGAATGCAAATTGGCTGATGGATGGATGGAAAGATGAAAAGAAAGAGCCTTTCTTCAAGGAAGGAGTATCTAGCAGGCTTTACATTTCGGTAATGTTTGTGGCCAAAAGTGTTTTGAATGTATCATTAGGACTTTTCATATGTTTCCAAACAACTCCATTTATTTTGTATGAAAATGAACCTGATATTTTTTTCTTCTGGGCAAGTCTTAGTCCTGCAACAAAAGAGTTTTGCTGTAAGCTGAAGATACCCTAGGCCATGAGTGTGCTATGCTATTTTCCATGAAATTTAAGATTGCAGTCAGCTGTCAGACTTCTGTTTCCTTTTTTACCAGAAGACATAATTCATCCTGTGAGCTGACTTGAAAGTGGAATTTCAGCAAGACGAGACAACTTGGATTTGAGGACATATGCTTCCCCTTTTGAAAAGGTCACTCTATGCCTAGAACCCAATTTCTCATATCTCTTCTTGTTGCTTTGCAGCTTTGGCAAGTGAAATATTCCTCAGAATTTGTTGAAATATCTAGAGCAAAGAGAAATGTGTGACTAAGAGTTTTGATAATTATATCCCTACTGTGGTCCTCCTGATGAAGTGTCTCCTATACATCTATTTTTCCATTAGCTTCTTTACATTTCAGAACACTGGACTCTTCCTTTTACTCTTTATGTACATCATGACAAAGTCCAGGTACTCAAAGTGCCTTAAAATCAGTAAATCAAAGAGATCAACCATGACTCAGATGGTAAGTTATTTTACTCTGGAGGAAACAAGTCAGCTCTGTTCATTATCTATTGATATGTTGCTGGAATATTTTTTCCCAACACTAAATAGTGAGAGATGATAAAAGGTTTTAACGCATACCTGGATCATAAGTGAGTGAAGTATCCTGTACTGTCAGACTTTATAGGTTTTTTCCCCGACCTCTAGAGTATGTACAGGTGGGTGAAACTGGTGGGATATTTCTTCCTCCTAGGTGTGAATAATTAAAGGATTTCTGAAGAGAAAAGATCCCCTGCTTGGTTGATCCCATATTGATGCTGACTGGCGTTTGTGGATAGAAACAGTTTTATTGATGCAGACAAGGCTGGTTTTCCAGCAGGGCCCTGAGGGCAAGAGCCTCAGCTCAAAAAGTGTCCCAGGGCAAAGGAGGCAGCCTGGTAGAGCTCTCTGGGGTAGGAAAACCCCAACCTTCTCCTAGCCCTTCTCAAATCCCCCAGGGATGGCCAAAAGGGAGTGCTCTGTCTCACAGCTGGCCTCAGGCACAACCCCAAAATGCCTCTAGTGGGGAAAGGCTCAGGGCATTTACTGTTACCGGGGTCATTGTTCTGCCCTTAGAGAAAAACAGCAATAATTGCAACTTGTCATTCATCCATGAACAAAGGGGCCAGGCTGGTGATGTGCAATAAAAATAACTGAAGAAGTCAAAGGCAATGTTTCAAAGTAATTTTTGTAAAGGCAAGAGATCAAGTGACACAATCTTTCTAGCCACTTCAATAAATATAGGGTGGTGATTAGCAAATAAAACTGAGTAATTGTAGTATTCTGCTCAACTCAGTATAATTTGCTGAAGTATCTATGTCAATCAAAGTTATATTTGGATTGACACTGTAGGGATATGTAAAACCTATTTATTTCTGAATAAATATTTGAAGAGATTATATAAGCAGAGATGTCCAAAGCTCAGGGATTTTCCCTGAAAAGATGAAGATTAGTTGTTGATAATGGCCTAAAATAAAACTATTCATCTGGTTATCTAGAATAGTCTAAGCATTAATAATTATAGCCCTAGGCTTATAAAATGGAACAATTACTCCCCCACCCCCAAACATTAAGGTGTGGATCTGTTTGCCCTCACAGAGCATCTCCAGTGGCATTAGGAATGTCCACTTGGACTGTGGGATACACATGGGTTTCTAGAGCAATAGCTGGAAGGTGTGCAGAGCAGGCTGGAGCATCTTAAATAATGGGCTCTTGAACATCCAGTGCCAGCAGAATCCTGTCTTTCACAAGGTAAATAATTGTAGACAACAGTACAAAATGGTTTTAATCTGGCTTGACTTTCTCTAGGAGCTTTCACAAAACCAGAATGTGTACAAAACCTACAAATTTCAAAAGTAATTCAGAAAAAAAAAAAAAAAGACATTTGGTTCTAAAATGTTATTTTCCATATCTTTAAAATTATAAAGAAAGTTAACACAACATGAAATATTGAATTGTCCCGTTTTGCCAAAAAAACTTTAGAATTATCACTACTGAGACTGAAAGTTTATTATTTTAATATCATCACTAAAGAAAAAAAACCAACTTCCTCCTTACTTGCTCTGCAACATTATCACTTTCAAAGCTAAGGATGGTAGTATCCTTTCAGGAATCTTCTGTCAGAAGTAGAAGTTTCCTGCTCTCAATCATTTCCTAGCCCTGAGGCTTGTAATGCTTGAAGTGAGTTTGTCTGGAGTTATTAATTTTCTTCAACTCTTTTGGAAGGAGAACTATCAAAAATAGATACATGCAAATGTACCATTTAACTAAGAAGCATAATGCATGCAAAATATGGCCTTCAGTAAACGATATCAAGTAGGTCACTTTAATCACTGACTTGGATTTTTTTTTTTTTCAGTTCCTTTCAAGTCTTTTTATCAAAATTTCAGAGCTTGGTAACAAGTCAAGAAAATGTCAGTTTTCCATTGCAAAGTTGATGATGGTTTGACCCTTCCAGTTTGCTCTCACTCATACAGAGCTCTGTCACTCCTCAGTCCTCCACATCAGTATATTTTACTACTCACAGGCCAGTGTCTCCTGATTTTTGAGTGTTCTGGATGGACTGCATAACAAATTTCCAAGAATTTGGAATTGCTAAGAATTCTGGATGCTCAGTTCTTTTAAAATTAATGTCCTCTATTCCCTGTCTGTTGCTTTTATCCAGAGCCTGTATCTGAAGCTGTTTCACAAGTGCTCTGGGTAGTACCACATAATTTCTCCTGCTTTTTCAACTACCAATTGAGCCTTCACTAACTGCAGTAATGGTCAGATTTCAGTTTTTCAAGCTGAAATTTCTCTTCCCTAGACACTCAGAATTCTGTCATACCTGCATTCCCAGTCCCCTTCAGGAAGGTCTTTAGGCTACACATTTATTTCTTATATTTCTGAGTAGAGGACAAAGCAATATGTTAATTGACCCATCTCCCTTTGATGGTTTACATTTGTCTTAACAAGCACACAAAAACATCTGGGGAAAAAAAAAAAAGAGAATGAACTAACTCAAGCAACATTGCTATAACACTTTCCATTTACAACCAGATGAAACATTACCTTATATACAAAGGCATTATATTTCTTTTCCCACATTTATTTCCAAAGCATTTTTGTATCTGGAGAGGAATATGCCTGGTTTTATTTGTTTTTACAACTGTGTTGTATAGCCTTTTCTGATACTTTGTGGATCACAGGTGGTGAAACATTGGATGAGAAACTGTATATCTGTCCCACCACCACCTACATGCAAGTATCTGTAAAATCTGAAAACTGCTCCACTTTTTTATGTCCTCTTGAAATTCTGTTTTCCCATTGAAAGCTGAAAATGTGTATAATTTTTAGTGGCATTTCATTATGTTATTCCCAAAAGACTTGTGTTTAAAATCAAACAGATGTTTAGGTTTTTTTGTTTGTTTATTTTTGTTTTTGCTGTAGGTGACACCTTATTAGCACAATAAACTTTCTCTTTATGTGACAGGTGTGAGCTCTTTTCGTCATCCCAAATGGACTCCTTACATTCAGATAATACACCTATTTACAATGCCACTCAAACCATCTGCTCCTTTTAATAAACTTTTTCCTCTTAAAAAGTCTTAAAACTTCAGGATGAATGTATTACTGTGAAATGAAAAGGTTGATGGTTGTAAAAAATTAGAAAAACTTGAAGAGATGGCTCCTCTGGCTCCTGCTCAGCTGATTCATGGGAGATCTTGTTAGCCTTGCTAACGAGAAAGGAAATTACATGCCCTGATCTCTTTAAAGAGCAGGTCATTTCACAGCAATTAGCTGAGCTGGTCAAGAACAGCTTCGTCTTGGTAAGTCCATACTATTTCTCCTCATTTTCTTGTCCTTCCTGAATTTGGCAGTGGCTTCTGTGAGGATGTGCTCCAAAATTTTGTCAAGGAAGCGAGGTTAGACTGCCCTGCTTGTAGTTCCCTCTGCCTCGTACTGAAGATGATTTGCCACTGCCATGAACCAAATAAATCACCAGTCTTGGATGCAGCCTGTCCAGTGCCATGGATCTATCCCTCTCTTTGGGACTGGACATGGATAGTCTAGTCTTGATCCTTGCCATCATGGGCAGTACTTCTCTCCCCCAGGCTTAGCACATCTCAGGAAAGGGCTCCAAGTCAGCACTTCATCCTGCAAGTGCTATTGATAAATGCCAAGGTTGGAAAGAAGTGCTGGGATTGAACAGCTGGGAGGAGGCAGATGGAGTAAGAAGTAGTAAATGGCTGACAGCCACATCAGCAGACAAAGGATATGTGTTATTTATTTTGAGTTGTTGATGCTGAAGACAAAGCAAATTTAAGTATTTGGGAATGAAGCAGATGGGATGGACACGGCTTTCAGAAACATGGGAAGAAGACAACATTTCACCAAATGCATATGTCAAATCATATGCCAGCAGAGATAACAAAAATAGATATTTACATTTGAAGTAAGCCTGTGGCAGCTTTCTGTGAAGTGGAAAACAAAGCTTTTCTGTAAACTACTGGTGAATGAAAGAGCTCTTCTTGGAACAATCTGTACTTTAAAATTGCATATCTGGCCCTGGAAGTAAACTAATAGAGCTAATGAAAGCAATTACAAGCTCCACACTATTATAATTCATCTTTTTCTAGAATCCATACGCTGCAGGCATGAAAGACACAAAGCTGTAGGCAGAAAAGGCTGAACTGCAGTGTTTTCCCAGGCATTGCACTATGGTGTGCTCCCATTTCTGCCACTGACTCTCAGCTCATCCCCTGGCTGACACCAAATAGTCTTTCATTTCCCATCTTTCATTCCTCTCACCAACTATTTATATGCAGATGTATGAAATCTTTCTCTATGATTCAGTATTTCATGGGACCTTCACCTTGACTAAGCTGCCAGGGTCTGTGACTACAACAAAAATACGTTATTTCCCTCTGAAATTTAAGTCTTTAGTAGGAATAGTCATTTTACATTCCTTTGCATCATCTATATGGGCTTCTCCATACTTGGAGAATACACATCACATCTACAACTCACAGCATTCTTCAGTGATGGCAACTGATATGTTAAGAGAGAAAAAGAAAGCTGATCCTTTTAAATTAACTGATCAGTGAATATTTGCTCTAAGATTTAGTGATTTGGGCTCTTTATGAAAGCTTTAATGGCTTGAGGTGAAAAATAGGAAGAAATTAGCTGGTTTACTGATCAGGATAAGGATAAGAGAGAAGCATATAATTAGCTTGAATAGAGGCAAACCCAACTCTTTAAAACCTGCTCATTATTGTTTTAATAGTTGGAATGTGCATTTGCTGTGGTAGTTGTGTGCAGCTACTGCTAAATTATTGCTATAGCGGGGCTGTCGTTCAGGTTCTTGGGTTTTGTACTTGCCTCTTTTCCTGATGAATTCTTTTTTTAGTTTTAAATACTTTTTTCCCTTAAAAGAACAGAAGTACAGGGAAACTGAAAAAATCTTCTGTTAGTCATAGAGAAATATCACATTATTCTCCAAATTACCCTTTTCTCCTATAATTGTTATATTTTGTGTAAAGTTAAAAGCATGTTGAGAGATTGGTACAAGCTATTAAAAAGGAGATGAAGATGAAATTTTTAAAATTCTATGGAAGTTGCTTTAAAGTGTGACCATCAGAAATTTAGAAGATTATTGATGAGGCCTCATAGTGAGCTGCACATTTTCTACTTAGGTTAAATGTATTTGTCAGAGAGTAATAATTTTCCTGTCTACTTGTATTCATTACAATTACATATGCCATGCTCTATGCTTTTACATCATGAAAAGCTGTACTTTACTCTAGGTGTATCATCCATGATGATTCCCTTATATTTCAGAGATAAGGATGTGCTTTTTGTTTCTCAAAAGTTGTCCAGTGTTCAAAAACTTCTTGTTCTTTTTTTTTCTTTTTTTTTTCTTTTCTTCTTTTTCATTTTAGGCAAGTTCAAGCATGTTTTTCCAACTTTGTAAACAGTCATTTTGCATTTGTTAACTTGGTATTACTCTAAGTAATTTGAATTACTTCACTGAGAACATCTCCTAATGTTTTGAGGTGTAATTGCACAGCAGTCTGCAGTTAATAAAGCACAGCAGTCTGCAAAGTGAGCCTCCCAGCACCACATCCATCTTTTTCTCCCTCTGTGAGGAATCATAGTTATACCTCATTTGGGAAGAGCACTGGGTCTCCATTTTTCCAAGACAGACGTGTCAGTTTAAAAGGGATGCATGGAAAGCTCCCTCCCTGTGCTCCTCAAACAAACACATCTCTTAAGACAATAAAGTGTCTAAATCATTGCATTATTAATGACGTACCAAAAAGCCTCCTCTTTCCAAGTGGAATGCTCAATCATTTAAACTCTTTACTCCGAAATTATCAGCAGCAATTTAATGGTGCAGCTGGCTATAAATGGAGGCAGGTTGCCCGTGGCAATGTCAGATGGGATTGTGTCAGGCTGAGGGCCCTGGCAGTAATTGGGGCTGACAGCTTCCCCCATTACTGCTTTTTCCCGGCCGCTCCATCGGCGCCCGGCGTGATGCGAACGGACAGACCCAGCGACTGTGCGCCGATGGATCGGCTCTGCACGGCCCTCCTGAGCTCACAGCACCCCTGTGCTGGCATCCCACAGCTCTGGTGAAGGAGTTATGGGCTCGGCCAGCCCACCCAAAAGGTGATTTTCTCTGTTATAGGGCTTAAAGAACAGGCAGGCTGGTGTTTGTAGTCCAGGAATGGTTGTTTTTCAGCTGCACTGTTCTGATTTTCCAGGTGTATTCCCTCTAGAGCTATAAACTGCTTTCACAGAATCAGAGAGGTTGGAAAAGACCTCTGAGATCATCAAGTCCAACCTTTGACCCAACACCACCTTGTCCACCAGACCATGGCACTGATGCCCAAATCCAGTCTCTTCTTAAACACCTCCAGGGACGGTGACTCCACCACCTCCCTGGACAGCCCCTTCCAATGTCTGATCACTCTCCCTGTAAAGAACTTCTTCCTGATGTCCAGCCTAAACCTCCCCTGCTGCAGCTTAAGACCATGCCCTAATGTCCTGCTGCTGGTTGTCTGGGAGAAGAGACTGACCCCCACCTGGCTCCAACACCCTTTCAGGGAGTTCAAGACCAATAACTTGCCAAGTCATTAAAAGGATGAACAGTAGAGGTAGCAAAACTTAGCAAGTAGCTTTAGAAACACAGGATAATCTATAACAATTCTCCTTTTCAGTGAGCCAGTGTGCTTTGGACAAACATCATTCCTGTTTGTGACTCTCAGAAGCTGCAGCACTGATTTAAGTCTATTGACTAAAGATAAACCAAAGGTCTACATCTCACTCAAATGTGATTTTCTGTCAATTTACTGAGGTTTTTATTTTTTTCCACATAAACCTCAAATACTTTATTGCCAGTATTTATCTGCTTTGAGATCCTGAACATTAAAGTACATGGATTTCTAGGCAACATCATATTAATCAATAGCAAAATGACACATTCAACTTTCCCATATTCCTTCCAATTGATATTAACATCCGTAGTAACTGTAGTGGTAAATATTAGATTATGCATAAATATTTTGAGAATGGAATGCTTTGGTAATTTGAAGAGAAAATTGTAAATTGAAATAGTAAAGTCATACTTTTAAAATAATCCATAGCAAAATCTAATCTGTCTTTTATATGACTGGTCTCTAAAGCCAAATGAAGCAAAACCAGCTGACTCCTATGTTTTGAAGGTTTTCTATTTGCTTTTGTTTGGTTGTCTATTTGGTTTTGGGTTTGCTTTGGTTTGGGTTTATTTTTTTTTACTAATGAAGCAGTATATGTGATATGTAATACATTTAGAGTAAGTACTGAGTAAAGTTTTAAAATTTGAAATAAGTCTGTCTTTTGTATAAGCATTGATTGTGCAGTTTATCTCAATAGGTTTGGGAAATTGTCCTCACCCTTTGCAAATTATAATCATATTGGTTATCAAATGTTACTGCAAAGTCTGAGAACAAAAAGACAAAAAGAGGTACCGTGAAATGGAAAGGTATTTTAGTGCCCTGTGAGATACGATGGCACTGAGGTGGTGGTCTCCCTCTGTTGCATGGAATGGGACTTCCCAGGGAAGCTGTACTCTTCCTGTCATATTTTCAGAAGTGCTTTTCTGTGCCCCTTTTGGCTGGAATTGAGGTACAATCAAATTTCAGATTTATAATTAGAAATTGATTTTTTTGGATTTGTATGACTTAGAGCTCTGGGTTAGTGTGTGTGCTGTGATTGGCAACCTTAGCTAAGGAGACAAGATTGAAAAGGTCACCAAGTTATCCGTCCTCTAACTCAAGATGATAAATCCAGGCAGTGATTGAAGCAGAAAAGTAGATGGGCTGGAGAAGCTTATCTTGTAGTTTGCTTCCTGTCTGGGCAAACAGATAAGTTATAAATCACATGCTGTAGAGTGACTCTTGTGGTGATGTGAAGGTTATCACTGGCAGCAGTGGGGTCCGTCAGAAGCCAGAGCTTCCCAAAAGTCCCAAAGTGTGGAGGTGATCTTTGCAGTGCAAACTGTCGGGCACAGTGATGTCCAGCACAGCATGTGGGAACTACTGAAATCTCTTTCCCAGCCTTTTGCCCTGGGGTAACAAGCCAGAGCTGTTCCCAGGGTTTAGAGATGTGCTTTTTGGTGAAGGTCTGACACAAACACCTGGCTTGACCATTTGGTAAGTGTGAAACAGGAATGCTGATGCAGAGCAGGTGTGTGGTCACATCTCTGCACCAAACACAGTGCTGTAGATGGTCAGGAGGTGCCATGGGATTTCTTATACCCACTAGAAGTCCCGCTGCTCCCATCATGCCAAGACTTTGACCTTCACCAGGTAGCTGGGACACTCAGAGAAGTTTGTGCTGGTTGTTCTTTGCGAGGAAGAAGGGTTCTCTCTTGGCTTTGGCACTAGACTCCACTTTTAGGTCCAGGAGTGCTTGGCTCTCTGCTGCTGCAGCAGCACTTTCTATGGCTCTCTTTTTAAAAAAAGGTGGATTTGGAGCTGTGGTGATTTACGTGGTCTCCAGTAATGCCCATCTCTGCTATATCTATTCTGGAGAAATAGTGAAACAGCATATATGTTGTTGCATAATCTTGAGTAAAATTATTACAGCTAAGAATGTTCTGCTCAGTTATGAGAAGTGATGGTCCTGGATCACTAGGATAGAGTTGTGTGCATTTATATGGCAGGCACAGACAGCTCTAGGGAAAGAGAAAGGTCAGAAGGGAAAAAAATGCGGTTCTAAAAGATGAATATTTTATCTGTTTTACCTAAATTGTACCTTAGCCAAAAGCCCAGACAACATAGTGCAAAAGAGAGAAGGACATCTCAAAATAAAAGGCTTTCAGTTTGCTAAAACTTCATTTGTTATGGGCTTGAGAAGCGGCTGAAATAGGAAAATGCTGAATAGTTGTGCTGGGAAGCATGAAGCAGGAAAGTCTCTTTTCACTTGCTGATTCCATTTTGGTTGCCATCCACCTCCATCATGTTAACCCCTCGAGAGCTCAGCCAGGAGCCTTCTTCCCTGGCACAATTCCTCTGCCAGCCCTGGGCATAGCTGCATTACACATAAGACCCAATACAAGAGCAGGCATGTCTGAGGCTCACAGGGAGAGTGTGGATCTTGTCAGACATTTCAGACATTTCTCCTTGATTTTAAATATACCTTTATTTTGATGTTTCCTGAGTTGTCTGAGCCTCCTTCCACCATAGTAATTTATAGATGGGGTTTTAATACAAAGATTTTTTTTTCATGTCTCCTCCCATCAAGCTAACTTTTCCTACTTCTCACTGTGTCCACTGAGATATATGCTGTTAATACCAGAGAGAAATGTGGGCAGCTGGATTATTAGCCAGATGTAGCCAAGGCGATATAATTTAAGAAGAGAAAACAACCATCTGAAAGTGCACCCACAGGTCTCATCACAGTCACAGGTTTTTACAGGAAAATAGTGGTTAAAGTACACATCAACAGAAGGGTAAAGGTTAAACACATTTTTTCATTTTAATGCCTCTTTCCAACTCACTAATATGCATTTGCAGAAGGAAAATGTGTATAGTGCTTATTTATTGGCATGTGCGTAGGTGAAAGTCATTTGCAATGTGTTAAGTCCTGGCCAGGCATAACAGCACAAACATTCACATCTGCCCTGCCCTTGAGATGAGAGACTTTCACCCTTCTGATTCTCAGGAGGGTAAAAAGCAGCTGTATAAAGCACCCTTTCCTAGGAAAACATGGGAATGTAGGATGGCACACTGCAAGACATATGTGACACTGGCACAGGCTGCTAGTGCATGTATGAGCTAGAGTAATGAAAACCTTCCTGTGGATTTATTGGAAGGTTTAAAATCATATCATCAGGGAGAAAAAAAACCTTCTTGTACCTTGCCACAAATTCAGGGCAGTGTGGTTGCCAGCAGGATCTGCAGAGGTGTTCGAGCCTCTCACTGGCTTGAGAAACTGGAGGAATTTTTATCTTTTATCCACTCCTATCCAGACTGAGAGTGAAGAGAAAGCTGCAGCAAGGTCTGCCCAACAGCAGTAACCTCTCAGCAGCTCTACTTTTAATTCTGATGGTGAAAACCACTTGAATTTGAACCAAATTAGTCTTGTAAGAGTGGATGGGAGAAACGATTTGAATAAAGAAATACAACCATGCCAACTCTTCCCTTGAAGCAAACATCAAACCTTATCTTAATTCTCTGAGTACTGCAACTCCTGCCATCACTCTCCCTGTCCACAGGTTGGAAACCACATTTTTCTCACCGTTATAATCCATATAATCCTACTACGTGAGCTTAGATAAGAATTAAATTAGTGACAAAGTATTGTAAGTGGAAAATTGGCTTGTAGAATTCTGCACAGAGACTGGGCACTGCTCATTTCAGGGTCAGTAGCAGGTTTATTGCAAGATGGTCAACACAAAGGGCTCAGGAACATTAATAGTAATGAGATTTCGGTTTCCTCAATGAGTCTGGGTTTTCACCTTGTATTAAATTGAGACAACCATATAACACTAGTCAGTATTTACCTTTCAACCTCATTGCATGAATATTGGAATGCTTGAAATAAAAACTTTGGTACGATAACTAAGGCCATCATGTTCTTTCTTTTAAAAACACATAGAAGAGCTCAAACAACTCTTTAATAATACAATAGTACCACAGCTGGGAACTGAAAGCATATAAGCTTCCAGTCAGATCATCTAACCCCCATATGGAAAACAGCATAAACATTTTGGAGGCCTCAAATGTGCTTTTATCACTTTCAAGGTAGGAAATAATTCTGCAAAAGTCATCAAAGGAAGTTATGCTTCTGTAAGTGGAAATTTTGTATCACTCTAAGCGTGCTGTGGCTTACTTGGATGTAGCTTGGATGTCTTTGTCATAAGCATGTACACAATTCCTGGTATATTTAGGAACTTGATTTTTTTAGGCTGCTGCTTCTATAGCTGAAGATAAAATTCAGCTTCACATTTGAGAGCTGTGGTATGCGATACTAAAAGAAATGCTGATTTAAGGGAAATAAAAGTATTTGAAGTAAATAACTATTTTAAAAAATCTAATTATAATTAGATTATAAGGCAGCATGAATCAACCCTTCATTGTGATTCTTTTTCTTCTTATGAAGTAACTAAGACTCTGCTTGTTCAAGTTGTAATAGTTATAATAATCAGGTTTATAGCACAAATGTAGGCTGCAAACCAATTTCTATTGAGAGCACAGAAATACCAACTTCTGAAGGAAGAACTTTGCATTCAGGAAAACTGTTCATGGTGTGAGGTGGGAGTGAATCTGTCCTGTGTGACCAAATAGCACAACCAATGGTCTGCAGAGCAGGGACAAACCCTGTCCTCTCTTGCAGTGACAGGGACTCAGCACAGAGCTACTGTACAGCACAACAGTGCTCAGAACAGGCTCTTTCCTGACAGTTCCTGTTCTGGAGTGAAGGGGTTTAGAGAGTGATTAGAGACATCTGACAGACTTCAGGTATTTACCTTTCCTTTTATTTTTCCGTGTGACAGGTCAGAAATGGTGTCTTTCTTCTGATACATGTTGATCTCTGCAGTTGTCCTTCAACAGCATCACATCTCTATAGGGCCCAAAGCAGCACTAGTCCTAACACCTGCTTTTTGCCTCATCAGGACCTGCAAAAGCGATCCCAGTTCAGAAAAGTACTTTGCAGATCTGATTTTAATAAGAGTGAATAAAATCCCGTTGTTTGTCTGTACAGTTCAGTTGTAAGCTCAGGAAAACCTTTGGATCCTAGAAGGTAATTGCAGCCCTGAAGCCCATGAACATCAAACAGGTGCTGAATTCTCCAGTGCTCAAAGTAAAGTCTGTGTTTTAATTTTCTGTGTGAGGAGGTTGCAGGGAAAGCAGTGGGGCTGAGATTCCAAAATGCATTTCAGAAAGTGCCAGTAATTCAAATCGAGTGAATGTCCAGAGAGTGCTCTGATACTGTGAAATCTGAGAGATTTATTTTCTCCATTCTTCAAAAACTGCATGTGTATCCTGGGGTTTTGGTTAGTGAGTTGCACTGTGTGACACAAATAATAATTATTTCTGGGATTATTTTCACATGGTCCAAGACTGTAATTCATCCATTTTGCAGAAGTGTTTAAATCAGGCAGACCCTTTTCTTATGTCAAGAAATGCTCTGTAACTCTTAATCCTTTCATCACTTAATGAATAGAAACAATACTACTTTGGACAAGTTATGTGTTTTGGTTGCTGCTCATGACAAATGCATTGCAGAAACAAAATGCTGAGCTTTTATAGGAGTAAGGTTTGCAAATGGTGCTGGAGTAGTTTAGTGACTCCCAGTCCAAAACCAGGGGTGAACCACAGGCTGGAAGGTGCATCTGACACCTTTGAAAGAAAAGTGGAGTGGATAAAAGATTACAACTGTGGCTGCTACCCCCGATGGCACATCAATAAACTAAACTGGAATATTAACTCAGGACTTTGAGATCCCTTAAACTTCAGTGGCCTTAGGGCACCTTTGTATCCTTGAATGTATTTTTGGGATGTGTCTTATGTGGTCTGACCTCCCTGCCAGCTGTATCACTTTCTCTGTGAAACAATAGATCCAAAATAATCTTAAATTGTCCTAGTGATTTAATTTCTAACATATAAGCATCAGAGATGTTTCTGAAAGTTCATTCTGCATGTATCCTAAATTCATGCAGAATCAGTCTGAGAGGCTCCTATGACATTTAAACTGACTATAATTCAGAATGTTTGTAGTACCAACTCTCAGGAGTCAAAACATGCAGCATGTCTAACTCAGCCCACTGAGAACCTTTTAAAGTCTCTACCTCTTCCCATTCCCCATGGCTTGCAAGATCTGATGTTATTCTTTGTTGTCATATCAGTTTTGCTCCCTCATCTCCCTGTCTTTGTGGAGCTTTTATGTACACATGGCAGAAAGGGCCTCTGCTTTGATTCCAAGCTGAATCTGAGGCAATACAGCACATTTCAGTCTGGAACAGGAAAGTGGAAAAAAAAAAAATGAGAGAAAAAGAGAAAGCTGAGGTTGTCAGGAGGAAGTGGGCGACCTGGATTATAGCTGGTTATAAAAAGCAGCTCTGTGTGGGCTGGATCTGGCTCTGCAGCAGATTAATGAACACTGCCAGGTTCCCTCTGCAGGTGGCTGGAGGAGTTTGTGTGGCTGACAGGGCCTCCCGGTTCCCACCTTGCTGGGCTTTCCAGGTGTTATTGTCCCTGTCAGAGGGACTTAATTTAAATTCAGAGCTATGTCTAGTGATACTAGTGCTTTCCATCACTACCACCCAGGGGAAGCTGGCACCCCACACTGCACCCACAGTTTCCTCTTGCACAGCTGCAGGTCTCTAGTCACCCTGACCTCAATTTCTTTTGCAGCCTTACTTCTCTCCTTAAGTAAGTTTTTCTGCTGAATGAAATGTCAGCAGATAACATCAGTCTACTTCATAATTTAATAGTTTTCCAAATATGGGTTGGAGTCTGACTCAACATCCTCTTTTAGTAGACAGTTTGATATTTTGATAATATTTGCCTGTAACTCCTAACACTGCAGACTAGCAAGCATAAGACACATGACTTCAGATACAGAAACATCTTAAATTCCTCACCACCTTGTTTTTGGCACCTCTTGTATTCCTTCCTCCTGGCCCAAAGGGAGGTGGTGGGGGTGGTTGTGCCTCTGGATCAAGACACCCCTCTCTGTTTCTCTTTCGGGGAGCCCCTGCTAGTCCACAGCTGCTGACTTGCTGTTTCCATTCAGCCACCTGTATTTCAAGTGCTTTGCCTTGATGTTGGTATTATCTTGGCTTCTGGAAGGATAATGACAGTGAGTGAGGCAACTTGTCTTCTTCAGACAACTTTTTTCATGTCCTTCTGAGAGGAGCCCCACAGCAGAACAATAAGCCAACAAAATCTTCTAATATTGCTGGATTATGGTTAACCGAGAAAGAAAACTTGAGAATACAGTCCTTCCAGGAAGAAGAATGTCTTCCAAAATTCCTGTTTTTCAGACCAGACTGTTTTCAGAACTGAAAACCAAGAGATGCAATTTTTCAGAGCTGTGAGAAATCTTTAGGAGAGCCAGTTTCTCCAAAGCTGTGATGATCCCTTTTTGCTGGAATTTGTCCCCTCAGCAGTATAAATGATTGCTTTTGGCTGGATGTGTTCTCAGCCCTAGAGAATAGGTACAGCATGATCTGAAAAAAAAGAAATAATAAAAAATCAAAAGCTGTTTTTAAGGAGTGCTTTATGTGTGGGCCTCACCTGTACATACCTACAGAAGTTATTTTTTCCCAGCCTTAATATTTGGCCTCTACATTTTAGCCCAGGGATGACCCTACGGAAGTCTTAACACTCTTTACTAACTTTGAATAGCACATGGATTATTATATCAGCTGCAATGGTACCAATAATGCTACTGCTCATGGGATTCCTATTAATTTCTGTAATTGTCCCACAGAGCCACCTGCCCTGAGGCTGCAGAAGCCACGAGTGTCACACAGCTCCTCTCAGTCCTAGGAAACACTTTTCTCACTCACAGTTTATATGATACAGCAAAGTCTTTGATCAGGCCTTTGGAACAGTTCCTGAAGGAGCCATGCTTCCATGAAAAGGGGGTGCTTATATTGGGGTGTTATTTATTATCTTCTGGATCAACAAAGAACTAAATGGAGTTTGTTGCTTACAAACTTCTTAGACTTACTGTGAGCAGGTGCTGACACAATAAATGTACCTGTAAGAAAGTGAATTGTAAGCTGCTAATCCCTCTCTGTCTCTTCTTTTGCATGAGACTACATTTTTACAAGGTGCAGTTTAACCTGAAACTTGACCTGTCTTCCTAAGAAATTAGTTCAATCAATAATTGCTCTCTACTTAGGGACTGAGGGAAAACAGTGGAACTTGCAAAGCTGCTTTGAAATTCATTTCCAGAGAGGTGAAAGCTCATCTTAAAAATTGAAATTTCTCTGATTACTGCTGTAGATAGAAGATTAAAAAACTCTCCTGGTAAGATTGTAAGAACTTGTCACAGCAAAGAGCTTAATGTTATTATTTTATTCTCCTTACTATGCTAGTGATTCCATTAAAACTTTAGCACTTTAATCAGTAAGAGATGCACTTTAGGTGTTAATTGAGATTAGAATTATATTTATGCTCAGAGTAGCTTATTCTGAAATGACCTTGGCCTTTGTCACTGGTGCATGACACTACAAGTTTATTCCTGTTTCAATTTTTAAATAGACACGAGGCTTATGTCATTTGAGGATTTGTTTGATGCACTCCTTCAAGCAGCAATTTTTGGCAGAAATGGTAAGATAAACAGGTTTTGCAGAGGTCAGTAGTTGACCATCAGTTTGCATGGCTGCACAGGACTGAGGGAAGCAGTGCTGGCTGCTCTGCTGGTGCTGATTGGCTTGGCTGCAGTGAGACCCTCTGGGGTCAGAAGGGGGACACAGTGAGAATGGGGAATTTGTCTTTCAGTGACAAATAAGTGATTAAGAGCCTTGCTGTCATTCAAGTCCTCAAAGTACTTTTTAAATGAATATTCTTACCGTGGATTAACCACATGAAATCCACTTCAGGCAATAGCAGTATGCTGCCAAGATGATTCCTGTCACTTGACTTGTGTTTCCTCTCTCCTGCAAAGTCCCTCTTTGTGCAGTTAATGCAGCCTAAAAGGTGTCTGCGTATCTGCGTAAGTGAAGTTGCTCATACAGGGCATAAATGTCAAGAAATCTGTGCTCCTAGTAAAATCTCTCAACCATTATAGGATGTGCTTTGATGACAGACTTTATGTGAATGGAAGATATTACATTTATGCTTCAATATAGCTGAGTACTTCTTAAAGAGAAAGTGGTGAAGCATGCCAGATTATTTACCAAAGTACTGCAAATGTCACAGGCTGCAGTTCTGTGAGTGCAAAGAAGGAAAATGCATTAGTGCTGTCCTCTTAGCCAAAACCCCATGTTCCCAGCTGTATGCCATGCACTTCATATGGAAACTGGAAACAATTGAACCAACAAATGAAAATCCAAATTGCCAGACAGGCAAGAGCTGAAAAACAGGAGGTGTTCTCAATGCCTTCTCCTAGACAGAGACTATCAATTTCCCTGGTGAACACTGGGTCAAATCTGCAGTATTTTGATTTTGCCTTAGAGCCACTTTTGTCACCGAGAAGTAGATCACACCTCTGCATAATCCATTGATTCAACAGAGTGAAAGAGCTGAGCACAGCTCTTTCTTATGTTGTCTAGAAATAGCTGCTCAGCATTGGCAGAGCCCATCCTGCATTTGGCTGACAATGGCCAGGGTGTTTTCTCTTGAACCCT
>NW_020955372.1:823715-829206 GCF_003031625.1 Empidonax traillii | reverse complement strand
ATTATAAAGGAACTATTTCACTGAATTAAAAAGGAACTGTAAAACACTTTTCAAGTCTACTTATGAAAGAATGTGCTCCTTTTTCAAAGTTGTGAATCATATCAGATCGTTATCTTTCTATCTATTTCTTAAACAGATAGTAACCATACCACCTTGGTTTACTCAAAGGTAATTTATAATAAAAGGTAGCTCTTGGGCCACTCATGTGTCTCCAGTCTTTATTACATTCTTTTAAAAAACCCTAAGTCTGTGATCCTGAGATTACCCTTTGAAACCTGTGCAGAGACTTAGTTTCATATTAGCATCTTCTAATATTAATGATTAAAACTCCAATGCCTTGACTAATCTTCTTAGTAATTCATGCTCAGACCATTTTTAAACTTTTGAATAAAAGATAATCAATTAATTTTTGTTTATAACAGAAACTTAGCTTTATCTTTTTTTCCTGAGAAATAGTGTGTATGTGAGATACAACCCTGTGCAGGTTCCAGTTGTTAAAATCTGCAAAACAGGGGTGAATATATATATATATATAAATATAAATCATCAGAAGTCTCCTTAAGAATAGTAAATCTATTCTAAAATACTCAGTTATGATCTGTATTCTCTAAAATAATGTTCTGCAAGATAGCAAGTGACTTTCCTTTTTCTTTTGTTCTTTTGAAGGGAAGTGGTTAGGCATATATATCATTCCAAACTGGGCTATGATTGTGATACCTCATTTCTAGAATTAGTCTCCTAATAGGCAAAAATATCTGTTTTAACTTCCTGGAATTAAACATCTGTAAAAGATAGTTCAGACATCTAATTGTATGGGTGGGACTCAGTTGCCCAGACACGCCATCTTTTTAGCAGATCATTTCAGGAGTCTGTTTCTGTTTGTGCTCACTAGTTTATTTTGACTGTATGAACTCTGTTTCCAGTCACTGTAGCAGGAGCTAGCTCACATTAAACCTCGTACTCTAGGTACCTACATTTAGATAAGTTAAGCTAGAGATAAATTCCACTTACCATGTTTTCAAAGGTTGGCTAACTAGAACAACCCTGCCAGATGTTGGCCAGTAGGAGTGAGATTAGATGTACTAAACATGAGTCATTTTTCTTACTTAGAGCCCCATTAAGCAGACACTGCTCAAGGCCAGTAGACATGCTTAAGGAAGGGGAAATCTCCTGCTTCATTGTGATTTACCCCGATACAGAAACAGAGGATTATGCCACAGCTCAACAGACACAGACTTCATCAAAGCATCCTTTGTGGAACTATGTAGTCACCGGCATTTTTTTATGTCAAATTGATTAGGTCTCTGAAACATGGATCTTTTCTCCCATTTGGCTTCCTTTGTCAAGTTCGTGCTGCATGCAGTCATCCCCAGCTAACTGCTTTTACAGCAATAGCTGAAGTTAAGGGCCTCCTGTACAGACGTATGATTTGGGCTTGTTCTGAACGTAGATTAGATGGAAGGATATGTCAGATTTCTAGAAAGGACATGGATCCCTTGCTTTTGTTTTATTGTCAGTAATGCCCCAAGCATTTTGGACATAGGTCACTCAGTGCAGTTTTAATTCAGGGCCAAAACGTCTCTGTGACCCAACCTGGAGAAACAAAAATGTAACCTTCACAATAGTGACAGAATGAAATAAGATGTCCAAGAATAAGAAACTAGTGCCAAAGAGAGGATTTTTTTTTGAGGAAGTTGTCTGACTGAAATGTCTAAATGAGAACAAGTCTGAATAGAGAAGGATGTAAGAGAGATAAGAAGAAATGTCCTTGTACTCTACCTTTATTGTGTCTGTTCCTTTTTTTCAATTTTTTCCTCAGTGTTTATAGTCTTAAATAGAAATGCTCATATATGTAAGTCTTCATCTCCAAGGCCAAGGAGTGGATCCTGTGATCAGGTTTGGGATGTGAAAAACAGTTTGTGGCCCTTACACAGTTGATAGTGATATAGAAAGTAAAATACTCTTAAGAGAGTCTTATGGATTGAAACAGTGACATTTGGAAAATATGTCAGTTTTTAGAAAGAGTGGAGACTGGCTGTTAAAAAACCACTATTTCTGAAATACCAGGAAGCAAAATCAGAATACAACAATTGTTCTTAAAGGAAGAAGCTACATATGAGCTAAATAGCTGCAAAATAATCACTTAGTACATATTGTGGTGTTGCCTTACATAAAATGCCTTGCAATCATTAGCAAAAAATAAAATTATTAAGGCAAAGGCACCCTAATAAAATTGTTCAGCAAAAGCTACTTATAGACAAAAATACTGATCATAGATTGTGACATGCAGAAGACCTTGAGATTTATTAAAACTTTGTTAAGGGTTGACTAGTTAAAAGTATACATCAGGGATGTAAGATGTAAGGCCCTAAAATCCCCCCAAGGGATTTATTAAAGAGGCCTTTAGTTCTTTTATACCTCGAGGCCATGCGAGGGAAAAATGCGATGATTTCAGGAGGTCAAAATAGCAGACTTTTACTGGCATACTTTGGGAAAAAAGGGAACTTGGGAAAAATTTAAAACAAATATTCAATCAACATAAAGCATTTCAGAAAACATTGACTTAGAAAATTTCAACCCATCCAGGTTTAAGTTACCTAAGTATCAAAAAAGGACAGTAGGAGAAGAAGAAGTAAAGAAAGAGAGAGAGAGAATTGTAGCTACCACCTTCAGTTCAGCACAGAACTAGCTACCACAAATCCAAGGACAATAAGGCCGTGGTGTTGGTCTTACTTGATCTGGACTCCTGTGGCCACTTTTCCAAAGGAGTCTGCCAGTCATTCTGGGCTGGTTTAGGGGCTCCAGGGTGTCAGGTGGGGCGGTGCTCTCTGTGTGCTGGTGACTGACAGAGCTCTAAAGGCTCCCATGGCGATGGGGTTGTTGTGGGGGCAGAGCATCATTCCACCTTGGCAGAACTTAATCTGACCCTCCCACACACACAAAGTTGTTTCAAGCCAGTAATAACTTTTACTTTTTAGTCTCTCACAGCTGGGACACATAAACCCAGTGCAATTAGCACACTGGGCATTGGTGTGTCGGATGCCACAGGGGGCTCGTCTCTCTTTACCAAGGGGAATCACTTTTGGAGGTGTAATAAGTAGTAGTAGTTAAATTTACTCATCAAATTAGTAATAATAGTAGTTTACTCATTTAATTGTAGTGCATGGTTTATTCTTATATATATGTCATTATAATCACTGTTCTGTTACAGGTAAGAAACTGTAAGATTGGTTCATTAATCTATCAGCATTGTAAGCTGAAAAGCATGAAGTTTGCAGTTCTAAAGCTAGAAAGACAAACCATTCTGGCTTGTTAAGGAAATATTTTTGTATCTTATTTTTCTAAAAAGCTTATTGTCTCACAACACACATAAAGTAATGAAAGAAAGGACAAGGATTGAAGAGTCAGGAACTGAAACGATACAGAATATCCAAGATGAACATCTAGAGATGCCTGCACGCTAGGCCTCAAGGTCTAGGGACTGATTGGAACTATGGGAAGAGAAAGCACCTGGCAACTGAAGAGAGAATGTAGAGAAGCAAACCAGAATCAGAACTGCAAAGCTCAGATCCAATAGAAAAACAACAAGTGACAATGGGAGGGAAATCGATAAGGGAATAAAAGTTACTGTTTTTGTTCACTGTGCTGGCATGCCATGAGTGGAGCAGGGGACTCCCCGGCCGCCCAGCATGCTGTTTTGCTTATTTACCTTTTCTATAAATCTTCAACAAATTTTTATTCCTATATTTCAACTCAGTTTCGTTTTACTTATAACAGAAGTGAGGTCAAGAGGACAGGCTGAGGAAGTAACCAGCTCATTTTATTCACTTGCTGTTTAATCCAGCCCTGGTCATGAACCAGCACTATGGACAGCCTTGTGGGTTCAACTGAGAGACTCCTTGTGCATGCACACTGCAGAAGGTTAGACCTGTCAGATGGCAAAATCTGTTACTTTTTCTACATGTCTGTCTGCAGTAATTTAACAAGTATTTGCTTGTAGATCTGCTTGTGTACAGTCAGGACTTCAGCTCCTCCCATTCCAGTACCAAGTATTTTGATGAATTCAGGGTTAGAGCCTTTGAGACAGTCACCAACTACCAAAATCCCAGTAGCTTCACCTTGTGAAAAATGGTCCCATGATCAATACCTGTGTTAACAACTTCCACAAGAAAACAAAAATTCCATAGGCACTAGAAATAAATGGGAACTTCTCATGGCCTGTGCTCAGCAACAATGTCTCTTTAGGGCTCATGTCAGTGGACTGAGGAAGTTGCTGCTTCTGCTTCCCTAAATTTGCTTCTTACGTGAATGCACTGAGCAAGACGTGTGATGCATAATGACATAAAATACATCATAGAAAAGGAAAATATAATATATAATTGAAGAGACTGTGATTAAAATTTGTCAGCTCAGTAATATTTTTATGAAGTTATAAAGTAATTTTCTACTAAAATTTCAAATTTAAATTCAGTTCATTAACAACTCTCACTGTCCCCAAATCCATAAACATTAATTTATTTTAATGTGCAGCCATTTCTAAGAAATGCAAGTCATAAACTGTAAAAGAAAGTATTTAGATATGGATTCAAGAAGAGAATAATCAGATTTCATTGCTCCACTAGTTAGCCGTATCTGTTGGGTTTTTTTGTCCTTTTTTATTGTTCCTCCCTTTTTCAAATTAACTACCATTTGTCATCTTATATCAACTGGCATAATTATAAGTCATTATGTAGGATACTAATAGCTCTATAAGCAGTTGCCTTACACATAAACTCTCATGTCCAAATGGCCACTTACTAAAGAAGTGGATTTTAATTTCTCACCATTCATTGCTGTTTCAATTGCTCTAAACAGAATAATTGAAGAACAGCAGGTGCTTTTTATTTCAGTTCTTTAATCTTGTTTCTTAACTTACCCTTTTAATAGCAATGTTCTTTCATGGAATGAAGGCAATTAATTCTTCTCTATGCCAGAAGATGCCACTGTAGTACTCACTTACAAACAATGAAGACTGATGTCAGGGGAGAAGAGTATGAATATTATCAGATACAGCATCTGATTGATTGCTCCTGTGAAGGTATTACTGTGAGTATCCTAAAAGGACAGGATATTAATTTGGTAAGAGAATGAGATTCTGCTTTTTTTTTTTCCAAAACGTAAATAAAAGCATCTACATATTGGGAATTAAAGGAAATAGTTACTTTATGTTATAATTTCATCAACTGCAATCCTAGTCCAGTATTTACCACCTTGGATATTTATGTGCTATAGCAGTGTACCAAACATTAATATGAGTACATGTTTTTTTCTCCAAAAGATTTTTCTAGAAAGGATTTCCCCGCTGTTTAATATACTGTATAAATCACTTTGAAAAAATAGCCTTTTTAGGTTGCTATTTCATTTTCTTCTACATCCATTTAATAGGAGAGGTTTGAGATCATCTATCTATTGCAGTATCATGGTTGGGTTTTTTTTCTTCTTTTTTTTTTTT
>NW_020955372.1:800061-822922 GCF_003031625.1 Empidonax traillii | reverse complement strand
TTTAACAAGCTCTGTATTAATTAATTGTCCTCAGAGGTGAGGTGGTGTCTACTTTAAAAAGCAAGCAAATATATTCAGAGTGTGTGTGTATGTATGCTTTCCAGTGGCACCCTGCAATCCACTGTCAGATGTGAATGTCATGAAATGGTCAACCAGAATGCATATGTGAAATTTAAGCTGTCCAGGGTTTTCTGCTGCAAAAGGTAGGAAAATATTACTCACAAGCACTGTACAATGTAAATTCTATGCCAGGTATTATCAATGTTTTTTTCTGTTACTATTTAAAGACTTTGTGTCTTGAGGTCAAACATGTTTGTCAGCTAATGTTTAGAGTTTATGATGTTTTTATGTGATTAGAAGTAGGCCCAGCTTAACTCTCTGGGGGGTTGGAGGAAAGAAAGAGGGAGGTTTTTTTCAGTCAAGTATTTCATTATCTTTGTTGCCCTCCTTTAAACACATTCTAATATTTTTATGTCCATCTTATATTTTCGAGCCCAAAACTGCACACAGTACTTGAGGTGAGGCTGCATCTGTGCTGAGTACAGTGGGACAGTGACTTCTTTAGGCCAGTTACCTACACTGTGCTTAATGCACCCCAGGTTGCAGTTTGCCTTTTCTGCTGCCAGGGCACGTTACAGACTTGTAGTGACTTTACCATCAACCAAAATTCCCAGATCCTTTCTTCAAGACTGCTCTCCAGTCTCTTTTTCCTGAATCTATACATCCATCCAGGAATATATCATTCCAGGTGCAGAATGTGACTTTTGTCCTAGTCAGATTTCATATGGTATCACTGCCCTGCAGTTTATTCTACCATGACCTCTCTGAAAGACTTTACCCTTGAGGAAATCAATGGCTCCTAATTTCATCATCAGAAAACTTAATCAGTGTGCACTCAACTTCTGTGTCCAGGTCATTGCTAAAAACATTGAAGAGCACTAAAATTGAGTCCTGGGGAACACCTCTAGTGACTGACCACCAGACAGGTGTTGACTCATTTACCATAAGTCTTTGAGCCTGACCCTTCAGCCAGTTGTTCACCTCTCATGTTATGTGAAGTCTAGTGGTATGCTGGACATTTTATTCACCAAAATTCTTTGAGAAATAGCATCAAAAGTATTGCTAAAATCTAAAACACCTCTGTTCCCTGCCTTCCAGTAGTCCACTGGTCAAAAGTGATGTGTTTCCACATCCAGCACATCTATTCAGCCTGTTCAGTGTGCTTAGTCACTCCTCAGTTAGTTATACCTTTCCTCTCTTCAGCTGCCACAACAGAATTTGTCATCAGAATTCAGGAGTTACTATATGGAATAAAAGCCAGGTCTCTGTGCTGTGGTTTTGAAAGGCATGGCGGTGGTGAGGAAATTAGAGATGCCTTTTACACCACTGAAATTTATGCCTTCATAGATATCTTCATAAAATATTAGCTGATTACTCTGTCCTTTTGTTCAGCTTTCTGAAGGAGTATGTGGGGAGGAACCAGAAAGGATATTTTGTCAAGCGACAGAATATTGAACAATTGATTACTCTGAGGCATTGGAGACAATGAATGCCTCCCTTCCTGCTCCTGGCCTTAGCTTTTATGTCTGAGCTGATGTCATATGGTCTGGAATATCTCTTTGGTCAGTTTGGGTCAGCTGGCCTACTTGTGTCCCCTCCCAGGATCTTGCCCTCAGCTAAGGAAGAAATGTTACACTGCTGATGCTCAGCAGTGGCCAAAACACTGGTGTGTCATCAACACCCTTCTAGCTACCAGTGCAAAGCACAGCACTGTGAGGGCTACTATGGGGAAATGAACTCAGCTCAGCCAGACCCAATACAACTTACATTGTTAACTTATGTTTATATAACTAAAAGGTGAAATATCATCTTAAATGAACTGGCAAAGAATTTTTGATGCACAAAACTAGTTTCCATTTTTGGCAAAGAAGCTAAAGTATATAAATTGTGTAGCACATCTGTTACAATTGAAGGGTCCTTTTATCAGTAATTACATCAATTTTATTTGGAAAATAGGATTCATTCTACCCTAAATACAGCTAAAAATGTCTGTGAATGAAGGTATATTTGGAAATTAAATAAACCCCCCAAATCCCCTAATTTTGATATTAAAAAATACGTAACTCCATTTCTACCATAGTCTCAGGGTTTCATGTTTACTGGTGTTCACATGTATTATTCAGAAGCACCAAATATTAGGTACCTGTGAGTCAAAGCATTTAGTATACAACAGAGAATTTTTTGATGACTCATAGATAGGGCTAGTGATACAGCCAGTGAATATTATGTCACTGTGCACATCAGTTTTGCAATGATAAACTGCTTATTTCTGCTTTTGCTGCATTGTATTCATCTTTATGTTTATCTATAAAAAAGTATAATGAATCCAAAATAATTTGTGATTGTTTAGTCAAAGATGTGCCCATTTCTCATTTTGGAAAAGAGCAGTGGTAAATATTGTGAGAAAATGCTGAAAGTAATTAAAATGAAAGACTTTGATGGACCACTCCTGAATATTCCTTTTTATTAAATTATCTAAATTTCCCTATATAGTGAGTTAACTGTGTGTGGATGCCATGTGCCCACCAAGTCATTCTATCATTCCTCTCCTATGAGGAGAAAATATAAGGAAAGGCTTACAGGTTGAGATAAGGACAGGAAGAGGTCACTCACCAATTACTGTCATGGGCAAAACTGACTTGGAGATATTAGTAAAATTTAATACCAATTAAATCAGAGTAGGGTAATAAGAATTGGTCTCAAATCTTAAAACACCTTCCACCCCAACTCCTTTCTTCCTGGGCTCAACTTCATTCTTGATTTTTTCTACTTCCCACTTCACCAGCAATGCAGGGGGATGGGGAATGGGAGTTGCAATCAATTCATCACATATTGTTTCTGCTGCTCCTTCCTCCTCAGAGGAATGTCTCCTCACACACTTCTCCTGCTCCAGTGTGGGTCCCTTCCACAAGGTGCAGTCCTTCAGGAACAGACTGCTCCAGCATGATCCCCCATGGGGTCTCAAGTCCTGCTAGCAAACCTGATCCATCACAGGCTTCTCTCTCCATGGGACCTCAGGGGATGCCAAGAACTTGCTCCAGTGCAGGCTTCCCATGAAGTCACAGCCTCCTTCAGGTATCCACTTCCTCTGGTGTGGGATCATGCATGTGCTGCCAGTGGATATCTGTTGCTCCACTAGGGACCTTCACAGGCTGCAGGGATACAGCCTGGCTCACAGTGTCTGCAGCACAGCCTGCAGGGAATCTCTGCTCTGGCACACGAAGCACCTCCTCCCCATTCTTCTGCATTGACCTTGGTGTCCTCGGGCTTGTTTCTGTCGCATATTCTCCCTCCTCTCTCTGACTGCCGTTGCAGTGGGTTTTTTTCACCATTCTTAAATACATTATTCCAGAGGAAGTACCCCCGTTGCTGATTTGGAGCCAGCTCACATTGGCTCTGTCAGGCAATGGGGGAACCTTCTATAAGTTTCTCACAGCAGCCACCCCTGTAGCCCCTTGCTACCAAACCCTGGCCATGCAAACCCAATAAAGAGTAATATTTAATTAAAATACAAAAGAAATACAAAGCAGAAAGCAAGACAACATGCATGTACTTTTAGTTAATTTTTCAGTTTGGTTGGGAGTGTTTCCTCTAACAAATCAATTTTGATAAATCAGTTAAATCAGTAGTTTGTGTACAGGACAGCTACTGAAGTATAGTCATATAGCATATTTTATTAAGGTTGTGTCTGGCAATATCTCATAGCATTATGTGCAGAAACATATGTTTTTTTCAGATGGTGATCTTTCTCTTTTTATTTGGCTATTTGTTTAAAAAGTTTCAATTTTCACCAAGAATGACTTGTTCCTTTGAATTTGTTTTTCACTGAAAGGTATCCTGTGGTTTTAGATTGTATACAGTCTTTGTAATCCAGTAATTAACTAAATCAGTATTTAAAACTGTAAGTATCAATTATTTGATTGAATAGTTTATTTAGCATACTAGCAGATTTAACCACTAGTAAATCAAGCAATCCTCAGAACTGAGAATGACAATCTCATATTAAAAGATTAAAAAAAATCCCTAGTTATCTATTCTTGTTTGCAATGTGAGTTTTTTTCTTGTCATAGAAAACCGGATAATGTTTCTTCAAAACTTTGACATGTCAATTTTTATTTTACTATCTGTGCTTCATATCTCACTGTGACCTAAGTATTTAGTGAGTCTTCAGGTTTGTGTTCATTTTTACATGGAAGATAAACTGACACTGAAATAACTTTTTTTTTTTTTTTTAATTAATAGAAGTACATCTCATTATTTTGCTGGGTATAGTAAGAAGAAAATAGCAGATTTTTTTTTTTGTTTTGTCTGTAATTCAGAACATTTACCTTAAAAGTGCTTGATCCCTTGGTTCTTTTTCTGGACTGTGTTATAGTATTTTTCCTCACCATATCCTTTGCTTTCCTACTGTCTTCTCTGACTGTTTGTCATGGTTTTGCCCAGCCGGCCAGCCCCTGGGGCTGAGAATGGTTTTGTCCAGGTGGATTTCCGGACAAAAAAAGCCAATCAAAACTCTTAGTGACGCCTTTGCTAATTACATATTTAAGAAAACAGAAAAGAAGGGGATTGCGCAGTTGAAATTAAGAGTGGCAGCCATGTAAGAGAGGTGGCAGCAGACCCTAAGGGGGGCCAGACCCCTTCCTCCCCCGGCTTGGGCCAGGAGCAGGTGTAGCACTGAAGCCCCCCTTCTCTTTTGTAAGAGAGTGAAGAAAAAACTTTAGAGGATTTGAAAGAAGAACTGCTACAGAAGAGTTCCAGTGAAGAAATAAGAGACTTCCAAGGTCAAAGCTGGCAGCTGCAAGAGAAAGAAGGAAAGTTCCAAAGAGGGAGGGCTGTTTCTCCCCCCCTTTTCACTCTCTCTCTTCAGCAGGGAAGAGACTGAAAAGCAATCCCTGCCACCTGTAGAAGATTGTTGGGGTGGGGAGACTCCCCATGCGGCTCACAGAGAAGCTTGTGGATGAACCAGAGAACTGAGACTTCATAAGAGGAACTGAAATGAGACAGAGTCCTGTTGAAGATTTGTGACCCTGAAGGGATGAGCCTTACGCTGGAGCGAAAGATGGCTCGGGTAAGCTTGGGACCTGAGTGAGAGATCTGTGCTGCAGGTACTAAAGATTTGAGGCCCTTACACTGGAGCAGAAAACGGCTCAGGTAGAGTTGTTGGGATCTATGTGTAGGATTCATGCTAGACCCATGCCGGAGAAGTCTATCAAGGACTTTTCTCCCGTGGGAAGGGACTTCCACAGGGAAACAGGGGTGGACTCATAAACCCTTATCCCCTGTAACCCCGTGGAAGTAGATCCATGGTAGGTAAGTGTCCCCTTGCAAGACCATGAAAGAAAAAAACCTTCAGAGCCTGGGTAACTCCCCAGCCTCCGGTCTTAGCCCAGGACGGGGGTAGGCCCAGCCCTGGAGGCCGATACAGAGAAGGAGAAAGAGTTCCAGCTGCGACGAGAGTGCTACAAAGTTATTGAAGAGATCTAGAGCTCTGGGAATGAAGAAAGAAACCACTTCTCCTCCTTGGACTGATATAAAGGAGAGAGAAGTATTTCTGTAAATACATAACACTTTTACTTAAGTAGAATTATTATAAATGTAGTTCTTTAGTAATTTTTATTCTACTAGTAATAAATGTTCATACTATTTTCCCCAAATCCAGTCTCTTTTGTCTGCATAAACCTTCTCTCAACTAACAGTAATTGTGTGAGGAGTGTGAAAGCAAAATTGACCCAAAGCAAAACCACGACACTGTTCTTGACACAGAACATTTCAGTTTCACCCATCCATCTGAAGCCAACTACTAGCTCTCGTTCACTTTGGATAAAATCTCATTGCTGTTGTGTTTTGAACAAGCAGTCAGTCCCTCATGCTGCTTTAACAAGGTTTAAATGAATCTACACTGAAAAAATTAACAGGTGAAGAATTGGATTTGAATAGGTTTGAATTTCCTTCTGAGTATTTTAATGCATTTTGTTTATTTTTAATTCCACTTTTATTGTTTTAAGCTGTTAAAATTTCCAAATTTTCTCCACTACTATAAGCAACGCTAAAATATATTAAAGGACATTTTCATATAACTCTGTGACTCATGGAGCTCTCCCTTTACAAGGGTAGCAAATATCCAGAAACTGATAATTTGAGACAGCTAACACAACTTTAGCTGACTTAATCCTTTCAAAAGACTTCAGGACCATAGAGGAGTATAGTCCTCATAACAACCCTTACTGTATCTACTCCTATTCCCAAGTTTAATTTTCCAATCAGTGAGAGTAAGGACAAGAAAGAAGGAAGGGGTATTACTGTGTTTTCATATGTGGGCAACAAACCCCATTCCTAAACCAAAGAGACCATCTCCAGCTTCAGTAAGTATTGGTCTAAAAAGTTAAGATATATTGATCATATTAATGAATTCAGTGAATACAGAACACAGACATCTGCTCCCTTCCTTCTTATAATCTGTGTAAACAAAATTACAGTTTTCTGCCAAGAGTTTAAGAGCCAAAGAAATACCCAGTGGATTGTTGCTCATTTTTTCATATTTTCTGAGGCAGTGAAGAGTGAAAAAGTAGTCAGAGGCTGGAGACTGGATTTTTTAAGATGACCAGATCTTCTATTTTTCTATTAGTATTTAGTCGTGAGCCATATAGTATGGAGAATGAACACAATTTGTTTGGTCAGAATGCACTTGTTTGCATAAAAAGCAATCAAATTACTTTTTTACCACGTTTAACATAAAATATTGATTTCTCTACTAAATTCCTTCCCACTACCACGCTCTGATTCTTTAATTATGGGGTCCTGTAAAAATATACATAAATAAACTACTAAAGATTTAATTGAACCAACTGTATTTATTGGAATTATTTTATTCTTTGCATTGAAATTAATGTCCTATTTATAGTAGTAGTTTTGCAGCGTATATGCCATAGCATACATTAACAAACTAAATACACCCTTTTGGCTTTACATAGCTTAGATTAACACACAGAAATATTTGGTATGATGCCTTATAATAAAAGTAAGACAATACTTGTTTATTTTCCTATGAACTAGACCCATGCTGAACAAGAATGTATTTTTAAAGGGAATTCAGTCAAAGACTAAAAACAAAAGTTGACTTTTCTGTACTTTAAAGTTATGTGAATCATCTAAGGCTGCATGGTGTCTGACGAAACAACATAAGATGAAAATTATGATAAAAATGGATAAAAGATTATTGAAAGGAAAGCCTTGCTATGATTTTGTCTTCTACAAAGGTTTCTGAATCATGGTTATCATGTCAGGGTTAATAGTAACCTTGAGCAACATGACTGATAGTTTGTTACACCATATTTGCTTTTCCCCTTTCTTCTTATGGATAAAGTGTGTGCGTACACTGTAACTTATAATGCTCTGCAATCCAAGGTCAAACAACTGAATCTTAAATCTGAAGTGTGAGAAGTTGTGCTTCTGCTGCCCATTATCCAGATTGGCTATGGATATCAGTAAGACTGAGGCTATTGAGGGATCAGACTAGAACAGCATATTTCCTTCCTCCTTTGACCGGAGTAAAAGAAATTACCTGCTGTGTTGGTTTTGGCTGGGATAGAATTAATTTTCTTCGTAGTACTTTGTATGCTGCTCTGTTTTGGATTTGTGACCAAGTCAGTACTGATAACACAGCAACCTACTGGCTATTGCGAAGCAGTGCTTATACAGTGTCAAAGTCTTTGCTTTTCATTGTGCTCCGTCGGCACAGGGACTGAGGGTACGCAGAGAGCTGGGAGGGGACACAGCCAGGACAGCTGACATCAAATGACCAAAAGGATATTCCATACCCTAGGGTGCCATGCTCAGCAATAAAAGCAGTGGAGGAGGAAAGAAGGAGAAAGTGGGGGGAACGTTCAGAGTGATGATGTTTGTCTTCACAAGTCTCCTGGAGATGGATGAAAACTGCGTGCCCGTGGGAAGTGGTGAATTAGTTCTTTTTTTTGCTTTGTGTTTGCGCCTTTTTCTCTACCTATTAAACTGTCTTTACCTCAATCCATGAGTTTCCTCATTTACCCTTCTGATTCTCTCCATCCTCCCTCCGGGAAGGGGTCAGCTAGCATTTGTGTGAGGCTGTGTCTGATGGCCAGGGTTGGACCACCTGGGTTGTCACTGAAGAGAAATTTTCAATGGAATTATGTGCTTAGTGCAGTTCTCTCAGTTGACAATATAATTATACTTATCTCCAGTGTATGTACGCTTAAAGTAAAAATATTTGAGTCATACTAAGGCCTGCTATCCATCACCTCTTTACAGAACTTTATAAAGCCCAGTATACAGTTTAATATCCAAACAGAAGACATCCATATGTTTTTAAACTCTCCCATAGCAGAAAGATGATTAGAGAAAAAAACAGAGTCAGAGTAGATCATTAGAAATGAGAATGAGTGAAAAAGGATATGAGGAAGTGCCATGGCTAACTACTTCCTAATTCCTACTACTAAGTACTAAGTTTTTTCAGTTCCTGCCAGAGTTTCCTATTCAAAACCAAACCCAACCAAATCCCTCAAATACAGTGTGGTATGAAATTGTCTAACATAAATAATTAAAGAAATACAGTCTTGAATAATATATTTTGGATTTATTTTTATCTTTTCTGAGAAGATCTGTAGACATTTTCAAATCTTCACTTCCAAAGTGCTAACATTCATTGCCTATAAAGTTAAGAGCTGATCTTTCCTTGGTGAATAATTGAAATAAAATACCTACAAAGGAAAATGCAGAAACAGAAGATGTTAAATTAGTAAGTGGTGGATTTTTTTTTAACAAAATCAGTGTATATCTTTTCCTTTAGTGACATTTATAAGCCATAATTGAGTTTTAGGAGCTTGACATGTTATCACTTCACATCTGAGTCTCAGCAGGTATTTTTTAGAGTAGGCTGTAAGCCCTTCCCAATTATAAGATACTGTAACTTGTTTTGAAACTAGACTAATTTCAGAAACATTCTTCCTCTGGCAGATCATCTTTTATAAGGAGAAATCTTCCAGGTAGATTTGCTACCAATAAAGAATTATTGCAAAGAAGAGAAATTCTGGCTTTTTAGGAGGAATCTTTGCTTTTTCTAGATAACACAATAACTTTTCATTATCGAATCTCTTAGTCTTTTTGGTTTTATTTATTATTTTAGTTGTTTGGGCTTTTTTTGTCCATTTATATAACACAAAATGTGCAACAAATCACTGGCATAAGTGAGACAATGTACTTCAGTGTTGTGAAAAACACTGTAGTCACAATATGCATTGTTTCTACTAGTGAATCATTTTATGAATCTCACCATCTTATCTGTGTTTCCAGTATTGATGTTGGTCCCTCAAACCCTGTTGTGCACGCACATATGGATACATTCACTCAAGAAATTAAATAAATGTACTTTCTTCTTTGTAACCCCTTTGTTTTGTTTCAAGTACAGTAAAACAGTGTCAGCCTTGTACTCTTATGGTAGTAAGAGTCATATTTCCTATTTTAACCTTCTGTGATTCATCTAATGCTTCAAAGTCTCGCATCACTTATCTTACTTTGCCTTATCCTTAACAAATAACTATGTGTTTTCCAGACTTTTCCTCCTATACTTTCCCTTTTAATAGCCTCCTTTCTTATATTCCTGATTATTCTTAAAAAAATAGCCCTTATTCTTAAGTCCTCTTGAAAGATTTCTGCTGAATCTTTGTTCCCATTTCTTTTATCTTGAATTTGTGGTGGCTGCTCTGTTTTTGGCATTCTGGTATTTTTGTTTTGCTAAAGTATGCATTTTTAGAGAATCATAGGAAGGTACAGAACTAACATATAAAGGAATAGAACCACTGCTAAAAAACACCATATCATTCAAATTTATGTGATTAGATAAATTTATTATAATTAAATTAAATATAAATATATATTCTTATAGAAACATATGGTGAATTTCAGTAGCAGGATTTTACTTCTGTAATTTCTGAAAAGTGAAGATAGAGCATTGTTGTACCTGCTTATAGTGCTACATAGTTAAAATATATGGAAAGCTTCCATAAAATGTGTTTGGTATTAAATATTGAGTATAAAAGAGGCTTTTTCCCTATAGCAGAACTTTGGATTAATATCTTGAATATTTACCAGATGTCATATTGAATACATATTTTTATGATGGTAAAATCCTCTTGTCCATCACCAAGCCTGAAGAGTACTAAACAGACCAGTTTGAGAGGTAACAGAAATCTCTCAAATATAAGTGATTGAGTTTATCTTATTTCTGTATATTCCAATATAGCCTTATCCCTACAGAATTTTTTTAATCTATCCATATCACAGAGAAAGGTGTTCAAATAAATGAAGTTACTGAAGTCCTGAATTATATCCCAGTGTATAAAGTGCCAATAACATATTTTTTTCTAAAGTAATCGAATTCCAGAGAAACGAGAAATATATTTTAACAACTATATCAAGAAGTATAAAAATTTATTTTTAGAATGAAGCAATTACTTGAGTCTGGATAATCTGAAAGGATTTATGAAATTCATATGGATATGAAATAACTCAGGTTATTTGAAAAGAAACATAATTACTTTCCAAAATTGTAATCAGACATAATAGTCCTATTATACTTTATAACTTGAAGATCATTATATACTCAATCTTTTTCTTTTTATTTTTTTCAATTGAGCATAAGATCTATATCAGAATAAAACTGAAAATCAATCAATTAATTATTTTAATTTATAAATTATACAAACAAGTGCATTAAAATCTATAAATAAACATTAAGTATATTGGTATTTTTTATTTTGCTATCAGAAACAAAAAATCATAAATTTGGAAATATTAGTATTTTCATTTATAGTTTTTTCTTCTGTTTTTATGTGGTGTGGATTATATTATAGATATGTGATGTGGCAAACAATACTCTTTTTACAAGACTTTATAATTCAATATTTCATTCTTAAACCTAAAGACAGATTAAAAAAAAATTGTAGAATTTTTTAAGAAATGGTCCTTTTTTTTTTTTTTTTTTTTTTTTTTTTTTTTTTTTTTTTTTTTTTTTTTTTTTTTTTTTTTTTTTTTTTTTTTTTTTTTTGGTATTTGTTTCCCTTTCGCTTGGAGTATAGTATAATATCTATTAACTACAGGTGCTAATCAAAAAAGAAAGTGTGTAATAGCAGACTTAGAAATATATTACAAACTGAAGTCCGTGACAAAATTTTGTATTTTCAATTGTGAAGTTTGGTATAAACTGACTACTTGTCATTTACAGCCATGCTGATCTGTAGACTTAGTAGACTTGAGGACCCTGATATGACCTGAATTTTGCAAGCATTAAAAACCCCCAGATTAATTCTGGTTTTTCTGAGGTTACTATGAACTCATACAATTTAAATGTGAATGAGATAAAGCATTTGCCATAAAGGATTTTGCAGTCTGAAAGGGAAGATCTTAATTTAATATGCTACATTTAATATCTAAAAATGTTCAGCTTGTAAAATTCTTTTCTTTCTTTCTATCCTTTAAAAGGGTAAATGAATAGGTTATTCAATCACTGGTACTATAATTGTCTTAGATTCTATTACAGAGAGTTTTCTGTTTACTGCTTAATCTCTCTCAGGACTCTTCTCTAAATCCTTGTCTTTGAACAAACTGGTTACATTTTTTTATTATATTTACAAAGCTCTTAAAGCATCATTAACTTGCAAAGAGGCAAAAATAATATAAATATATTTGAAAAACTACTTTTCATATAGAAGAAATATTTCTTAATAAAATAAAAATAAATCCTTCCTAGAACAGAGTTTTCTGGCTGATGAATAGCTTAGTATTTGTCGCTTTATTATAATAGTCTTACTGATGGCTTTTCCAGTTTTTAATTGCTGCCATTTCTGTTGCTGATGAGTGGGTTTCCTACAACTTGAAATAAGAAAAAGTCAGCTACTGACTAGGTAGATAATACTCATGTAGAGTTGTCCAGACATTGTTTAATGAAACCAATTTTATTTACTGTCATTGCCTGGAATCTCTGCCCTGTTGGAGAGGGGAGTGAGTGAGAGGCCTAGAAGATGTTTGACTGTTGGCTGAGGTCAACTCACCACATATACAATGACAGATTATTGTACCTATACACAGTAATTATGAATGCTTCTCATTTAATATCTAAAATGCATTTCAATATAATTTCTTTTATAATTTTTTTTTTGATCTGCTACTTAGCTTGTAAGGTCATTTGTCCCACAGGGAAAAATCTGACCTGCTTTGCATGAGATGACACGTTCTTATTTCATAGTTTTGGTTGTTTTTTTTTTTAATAATGAAGCTTCAGGTATTAAAGAGTGACTTAAGATCCAACCTACTGTTACTGTGTGTCTTTGGCTACAGGGAAAAGATAATTTTCTTACAGGTTTTATTTGGCTTACTAAATAAAAAAGGCCATGTGTTATATCACTGTAGAATTTAATGCTGCATAGCCATAGGAGATAGCACAGTAAGTTCCCATGCCCTAATGAACGTGTACAATATAAAGAAAGATCTTTTCCCTATGTTTAACAAATAATGTCCAAAATATGATGCATTGCACTAAAAAGAGGCCTAGGTTTTTATACTTAGAGAAAATTGATCTTTTTTTAATTTATCATTTTTATTAATCCTTTCCTCAAATATATAACTGAAACACAGGCTCCAAATTTTATTATTAGCCAGCTTAGCTATAATTAACCTTCAGTTCAAGTATAAAAGAAATACAGACTTTTAAAAATTCTTTTCTTGTTCAAACAATGGATATAAGTGACATAAAGTGGAATTTATTTCACTTATATTTATTTTCACTCTATTTATTTTCACTCTATTTTCACTTTAAAAGTCAGTTCCTAAATCTAGAGTAATCTATAATAACATTCTATCAAGAAAATTGGATAACTCCAAATAAGTTTATTTATCAAACTCTATGTAATTAAGAAAACCTGGATGAATTTTTTTTCATAACTACTTTTCTGTGATGACAAGAGAGAGATTCAGAAAACTGAAGGTTATCTAAGTACATTCACATGAAAATCCAGCCTCAAGAATAAACCTAATTTCCAAAAAATAGATTAGGCATTTTGAACAAACTTCTCTCAATTTCTAATTGCCCAAGTTTTTTGTTTTCTGCATGGAAACTAAGATTGTTATAGACTACATCCTCAGAGACAATTACGTGTCTAAATATGATTTACTTTTCAAGAAAGGAATCTAATTTCTTTATGAAAATTTTTTATTTGAATTAACAAGTGCTGAATAGCAAAATGATTGAGAACAATGCAAATAATACATTTTAATTTCTGATGAACCAAAGGAATAAACAAAATCTATACCTGAAAACAGGTTGAGTTTGACTGATAAACAGGTTATAGAGGTGTAACAGAAATGCATTTTTAGAAAAGACTGGGGAGATTTGAATTTCTGAATAGCAATACATATGACTGCTTTTTTGTTTATTGCTTTTGGTTGGTTTGGCACTTATTTTTATTAAAGAAGTTGAGGTTGGTGAAAACTACTTGATTGTAAAGCACTGTCTACTGGTTCAGTGAAGATGATACAGCTAATAACTTATGCTTTTTGGCCAAAGGTATGTTTTTTAAAAACTATTTAAGATCTTGTATCATATAACTATGCACATAACATTACAGTCTTCCTTTTTTAAAAAACAACTGTGTTTGTATTTCCTTTACAAAACTCCGATAGTAGGCATACTTGCCAAGTTTTCGTTACTAACATCTGAGAAGTCCTTTGAGAACTCACTGTTTCTGTAAATTTCTTAGCAACGCTGGAGAGCTAAATCTCTAGTACATTCATGAGGAAAATTCTAAGAGCAGAAGTAAACAGATAAAAAAATTATTAGTATCTCCAGACTGTTTCATGTAGTATAATAATGGCTGCACGTCATTTTCTCATACTTTTGGTATAATTTTTCATTTATAGTTTCACAGTCTAAACATGCATGATTCCTGTCTGTTCCAGGAAGAACAATTATTACAAGAACCTAATAAATCAAATTCAGTCTGTTCCATCTTCTGTCATGGACAATACCAGTTCCTGCTCAGAACTCAAAGTACTCATGTAATTGATTGAAAAAGAAATTTCTAACTTAAGCAGTCGGTTTCTTTGCAAGGAGAAACTTGTCATTAATATTACAAATGTTGAAGAATGTTTTACAAGCTCTAGGGGACTCCTACAGATTTGACCAGTCAATTATCTGCAGACTACTAACTAGTTGCTCCTAGACAACATCTGTCTTATACTTAAGAGTTGGGATGCCTAATAGAGACAGTGAAAGGAAATATGCCTTCTGTGGATAACATAAATTAATTGTACTATGAAATAAGTAACCTCTTACAGTATGTTTATTTTCCTATAGTATTTAATTTACTTTCATGTAATTTTTAACTAAGTTGAATGCAAACCTTAGCCTCTGCTGAAATTGTTTGCCTAGTTACATAGGCATGATGTAACATTGCCTTGTTACATACATGATGTACGTTCACGAAGCTTTATTTTTACTGTATTGGCAAAGCTTTGCTACAGTGTCTTTTTCTGTATGGATGTAATTTACTGTTTCATAAACAAAATATTTTTTTAAGTCTTGGGACTAAGACTTGTTCTGTTTTAAAGTGAGGTATTGGCTTAGGTGCTCTTTTAACACTCAAGCATTTAACAGAGGTCCTCCATTCTGGTCACAGAATTTCTCTCTGACCCTATCAGTTGAATAAAGACGTGAAGGCCTCATTTCCTCTGAACAAGTCTGTAGCATTGTTATGGGTCAGAGCCACTTCAGTGACCTACAACCCATGGAAGCTGACTTATTTTTGTGTGGTGAATGTACAGGGAGAGGAGATTATGGCTTGCTTTGCCTATTGTGAAGGGAAGCACTGACATTTTTAACTCTAGCCAACAATGAAACTGGAAAACTTATTTCTTTGTCCTGATATTTTCTAGTCAGCATGTCTGCATGAGGGGAAAGTCCTGCCTGTCAAACCTAATTGCCTTTTATGACAAGGTGGACCACCTAGTTGAGCTGATCAAGGGAAGCCAGCTGATGTAATCTTTTTGGATTTCAGTAAAGCTTTCGATACTGTCTCTCACAGGATCCTTGAGGACAAAATGTCCAGCACACAGCTGGATAAACACATCATGTGGTGGGTGAGCAATTGGGTCAAGCACAGGGGGTAATAGTGAGTGGGGGAACATCAGACTGACGACCTGCCACTAGTGGGGTTCCACAGGGCTCCATCTTGGGATCTATGCTCTTCAACATCTTCATAAATGACTTGGACACAGGACTCAGAAGGTAAACTGAGTAAGTTTGCAGATGACACAAAACTGAGAGGAGCCGTTGACTCCCTCGAAGGCAGGGAGGCCCTGCAGAGAGACCTCGATAAATTAGATGATGGGGCAATCACCAAATATAAGAAGTTCAACAAGGGGAAGTGCAGGATCCTGCACCTGGGATGGGGCAATCCTGGATGTACATACAGACTGGGGAATGAGATGCTGGAAAGCACTGCCTTGGAAAGGTCAGCAGTGAATATGAGTCAGCAGTGCCCTGGCAGCCAGGAGGGCCGTGTCCTGGGGACATCAGGCAAAGCATCACCAGCTGGTTGAAGAAGGGGATTGTCCTGCTCTGCTCAGCGCTGGTGCAGCCTCACCTTGCATATTGTTTCCAATTTGGGGCATCACAATGTAAGAAAGATATTAAGCTATTAGAGAATGTCCAAAGTAGAGCTATGAAGATGGTGAAGGGTCTGGAGTGGAATATCTGAGGTCACCTGGTTTGTTCAACCTGGAGTAGAGGAGACTGAGCAGAGACCTTGTAGCTGCAACTTCCTCACGAAGGGAAGTGGAGGTACATACATTGATCTCTTTGGTGACCAGTGTCAGGAGCCGAAGTTGTGTCAGGGAAGATTTAGGTTAGATATTAGGAAAAGATTCTTTACCCAGAAGGTGATTGGGTGCTGAAACAGGTTCCACAGTAAAATAAGCACAGCACCAAGCCTGTCACAGTTCAGGAGGTGTTTGGACAATGCTCTCAGGCACACGGTATGATTCTTGAGGTTGTCCTGTGCAGGGCCAGGAGTTGGACTTCTGTGATTCTTGTGGGTCCCTTCCAACTCAGGTTATTCTCTGATTCTATATTTCTAATCTAAAGGTATGCCCATCCTTTCCAATAGTGGCCTACAGTAGATAGAGTTATGACTGGAAGCATTAGTGCCTGTAGAAAAGGGAATAAACAATATGGAGCACAAGACCTTTAGCTTGTCACCTGCTTAGTGCAGTGCATTATCTTGTATTCTTATATTAGAATTAGCTCTATCCTGGTGCCTCATTCTGCAAGCTGTGCTTTGCAATGGCATTGTAAACAATTTTAATGTGCTTGTGCCTTGCACTCCAGCAGCATTGGTATGTCTATGTTCATTCTTTACATTTTGTAGCCAAGTGCACCTGCCACCAAGAGCTCTCACAACTTATGTTGTCATCTTTTCCTTTTAGTGACTGCCTTAAGTCTTCAGTAGAGAAAGGAATATTTTAAATTAGAGTAGCTTGATGCTTTTGAACAATGATCTGAGGCAACAATACACATTTGTTGCTATAACGGATTTTAGTTGTTCTCTTCAGGGTACTGAAGCACTGAACAAAAAGATGAACTATTTTCTTTGTATTAATTTAGTATCATCCACATACTATAACAGTAATAATGATAAGTAGCCAGATAACAGTAAGATTTCTTTCAGCCCCAAATACATTTGTTGTAATCAGAGAAGACAGTCTATGGTGAATTAGTGATCATTAATCCAGGATTTCTAAACTGTCTGGACACCTCCAGCTGTTGTGGGAAAAAGGAAGAGTTCTTTTGCTGCAATCGCTCTTTTACTGTAGAAGCTCTCCTGAGATGAAAAATTTGGCAATTTCCCTTATTTGATTATTACTGAACACATAGCTCTGCTGGTTCCTTCTTAATCGCTCCAAGGCTCAATACTTCACAAAGGTGCATCTCTCCTATCACTTATAAATTGTGTCATTAAGTTCTTTTTAATTTTTGTAATGCTGTTTTTCTTTGTTTCTTTTGTGGAGTTGTTTGTGAACTGATTTACATACTATTAGATGGTATTAGATACTATGTGCTGTGAAGAGACTGACCTTTGGCAATGTACAAAACAAATGGTGAAAATTAAATTACCTTTTCCTTTCTCAGTCTTATAAATTTGATGTTATTAGTAGCTAAGGAAATGACATTCACTTAAAAAAAATAGGACTTTTATCCTGCCAGTGTCCTTTTACTTTGTATTTTGCAACTTCTTTTTTTTTTGTCTGTATTGGTAGAAGAAAGTAAGTCTTGTGACCTTTCTTTTGGGTGATGTTTGAACACTGAGTTTAATGCAATATTCAAATGGGAAACTTACAAAGTAGCCTGAAAATGAGAATTACTCTAAGCAATGTCCCTTCTTCAACATTTGTGAAGTGTTTAAAATATTCTTTGCTCCTACACAGTGAATAAATAAACTAAAAGGAGCCAGTTTATAATTGTTAAACCCCATATTTCTTTGGAGACAGTGCAATTTAAACCTAGCTGAAGATGCAATGATTAGTATATTGTGATTTGGCATCTCAACAGAAATCAGCATCCTCCATACAAATCATGGGACTTGGAACTGTGGTCAAAAAGAGCATGGAGCTTATAGGAAGTCATGCAGCAGGCACAGGTCTGTGGTAGCACATAGTTAAATAAAAATCACAGACTCAGTAGTCTTTCAGTTTAACAGGAGGACAGAAGTGCACAACTGAAAGAAGCTTCCCAGTATGACTGACCACAATAGAGAGGTTACTGTGCATTTTGCTTTGGCAAATTGTGTACTTTTCAAAAGAAGAAGAATATGGAGTAGGACCAGACCCATTATCATCCCCTCCTGCCCAATGGAAGGCTTCTAGTGTAGTCAAAGCATCCATTCCTTGGACTCACTGAGTGTTCACAGCTTTATCTGACTCCTTATGAGGTAATTATTGACTTTATTTATGTTGACTTCTCATCTGTGTTATGGTATATGATGCAGTTATTGTGCCATATATGATGAAGCTTTGGCAGCTATATGAGGATCAAAGTGGCAAAACAATAGTATTAATTCTGAAAAGCCATTATTCCTTCTCTATGGCATTACATCTTTATTTCTACCTTTACTATTATTATTATTTTTAAATTTTTTTTAATGGTAAATTGAACAAATGATATTATAGAGAACTTAAGGCTGCTATGGTCAACCTTGATAAAATGCTCTTTGTACACAGGGGCATTTTTTAAAAGGCTAAAAATCACTGCAGATGATTTGCCGACTCAAAGTTGTGTATATTTCTAGAGGACTAGGGATAATTTAAAATTCTTCTGAAAATTTTGAAATAACATCAGTTTGTCGTTATTTTCATTACAAAACAGGACAACCATAAAAAGGCACACTAAAACTTCATGTATTTATTAGTTTTCAGAGTAAAATAATTTTTAGACTGTCATACTTACCTGAACTCCTTTTCTTTCAAAATCTGAAAACAAATGAATACATTTTTCTTGATAGTTAAATTACTGTTTTTAGGATGTTTTTATGTTTCTTTTTTCTATGCCACGCTTCAGTCTGAAGAACATGTTTACCAAACAGTTATGAACCTGTGAAACCAAAGATTGCAGTAAAACTGCGATTCAACATTAAGTACAGCAGTGTGAACAATTTCATAATAATTTTCTTCATTATGAAAGTTCTTTAAAGGAATTCCTAAGACATTTTTAAAGGTAACAGACTGTGGGCCAAGACTAGGAGTGCTCTTGTAAACTGCAGCAAAGCTTTTGTTTAAATTATAACCTTCCTTATATTGTATCCTGACAATTATTTCTCTTAATCATTAACCTTCGTGTATGTTTTGACCATAAGTAAATTGTTATACTATATAATGAGAATTCTTTGAATTCTTTCCATGTGCTTACTTGGCAAGAAAACCACAACATGTATGTCTATAATTCTTACCTTTATGTGACATGAGAAAAAAGGCTTATAGGTGTTAACTTGACTAACTTTAAACATGTTGTCTTGGTATGTAATGCTATTTTTACATGAGATCTATTTACAATATCTTGGATGAAATATTGTCAAAACTTGACTGATATTTTAACTTGGTCAAGGGTGATGCTACCTAACAGAAACAGTGGGTGGTATTCTCAATGCCTGAAACAAAAGGCTATCTTATCCCAACGCTACTCATGCTTAGCACTTCAGAGTTATATTAGTTACTTTATTAAGTTATAGAATTAATAACCTGCTTGGATTCTAGGATGTGTTACATATTAATTATACATTGCCAGTTGTTTCAGGACTTGTTGACAATAGTTATTTTTGTCTCAACTTCTCAGATTCCTTTTCTCTCACACATTTTTCTGGTTTTGCTCTGGTTTCTGGAAGGCACATTATTTTATTAATCAAATTGTACTGATTCTAAGTAAGTACTCTAAAGGCAAATTAAAATAAAATTAGAAAGGAAAGAAAAATGAGAACATTGCCAGAACAGTTCTGGAGGGAACTGTGTGGTCAGTAATGTGTTTGAGTTGGGGAAGAAAAGGAAAATGAAGGGAAATGAGCCATAAAGAGTCAAAACTGTTTGATGCTGGGTGGGACATTTTTGATACCCTATTAATCAGTCTTGGAAGTAAAACTAGAACTAATTTCCTTTATTTTTTTCCATGTTTCTATTCCTGAAATAATTTGATCTGGGAAACATCTTTCCTGGCAGATGATTTGAGCTTGTCATGATTTATATGATCAATCACAGGACTAATGCAAAGCATTCCTGTCACCAATAATTTCCTATTGTTTCTCTCTATGTATTTCAATGTGCAGTCCAAAAGACAAGGACTATCAGACATAGGTATGCAGAAAAATGTACGTATAAGGTACAGGCGATTCACATCTGGTTAGTCACTCTCCTCAAAGGTTTTAAAATTGACTTTCCCCCACCAATTTCTGCATGATTTCTCCAAAGATATCTTTTGTCTTTACTCATCCTTCCCCTTGCTAGGATTTTAATTTTGTTACAGGAATAGTAATATCTTAAAGTACAATTTAGACCACTTTGAACTTCTTTGTAGTTCATTAGCCTATGGAAAACTGTTTTTGTTAAAGTTTGCTTAACTCATTTTCAACAGAAAAAGCATAGTAAATGATTTCAGAAAGACTTTCAGGTTGTTTCTGGATATACAGATATCACTGGCATAAGTATCAGCTCTTTTTCTTTGTATTGTCACCTTGGAGATAGACTAATTAACCTTAAAAACATGCACTTCTTTTACTGGTGTGGCAAACTTTTACTGATGCAGTTAGGGCCACCATATATTTAAGCATTATGCTTATATGGACAAGATGGGTCTAGATTAAAGTAGCGATAATCCTGTGCCTATTTTGTTGGCTTTCTCCAAGAGAAGGAACACAAAGTGTTTCTAGACCAAAAAGTCATGCACTTTCTGCATAAGCAGCTAAACACCTGGGAGGATTGGTGAATGGTTGATGCTACTATGATCACAGATTCTCGGACTTGTATGGCTTTCTTAAATCATTTCACCAAGTATTTGCTCAGCCTATTCATCCTTCTCATCTCCTTGAGTAGAACAGCTTGAACCAAGACCTTGCCTCTGTGTTAGCGTTGTAGAACAGCTTAAACTGTTATCTGCCCCATTTGAGCAAGTCTGTACTGGGAAACTGAATCAAAAAATGTCCATATCATCTATTAGGCAGGTTTGGGAGAAGAAGAGTAGGCTTTTGCAATGAAGTGGATCCTCAGGAGAGCATGAGAGAATCCCATGTCTTGGAGATGCAGGAGAAGGTGGAATGACTCCTGGAAATAGGGCTACTTGGGGAAAGAACTCCTGTAGCCTGGGACTTGGCTAAATACCTCTGGAATCTCAAAAATAGCCACATGACATCTCGCTTGCCTTAAGTAATGCTTAACCAAAATAGTAAAATCAGTAGAAGCTACGTGGGATGGCAGAACTCTTAGACAGGAGATGCAAAAATAAACAAACAAGATAAACAATCAGAGAAAAATCAACACCAGAGACAGAGACCTAGGGAAAGAATATAAATGATGAGCAGTGAGAATAAAACAAATAAGTGCAAAGGCTATAAAGAGAAACAAATAGGTCTCTAAAGAAGGTCAGAGATCTGAGCAGGTGTGAGAATCCAATTTTCATTTTGAAAAAAAATTGCTTTGTATGTTTGAAACCCTAGTCTGTACATGCAGATGAGGAACTTGCAAACTCAAGGTTATGCTCATATGATAATGACTGATTTGCATTCAGTAACAGTGGTCCTGAACACATACCAGGTGCCATACACTTGTGATTATAGGCAATATTTTACCTATATTACTAGCTGAATGATGCACTAACTCTTAGGCTTTTCTGAACACTTCTTTCTTGTACAAGCAGAAATTACTTCATCCATTATGTTCTATGTCTGTATTATAAAAATCACCTTCAGTTAGATATAAATATTGTGACTTTTTTGTTTTGTTTTGTTTTCAAACCAAGCTGGAAAAAGGTGTATTAGGGAAGTTGAAGTAAAAGCAAAAATGATTTGAGGTTAACTCTTCATACTCAGGCAACTTTGTGCTTTTTCATCGTTACAGTATTTATTGAAGAAACATCTGCCCCTAAACATACCAGCCTCCTTCATCCTCACAGGCACAGATTTCACTTCTTCAGTCACACCACAGAACTGACACAGTGGCTCCAGAAATGCTGCCATTCAACACCATGTCACATTCAAATGTGGTTTAGTATCTTGTAATGAAATATGCATTACATGTTATTGTAGATGAAGCCTGTAATAGTCTCAAACGCAAATAAGCTAATTTAAACAGCAACAATAAAAACCCCAAAACAAAGCAAAACAAAAGCATAAATGAAAAGTAAGAGAAAACAAGAATAAGGGAATTTTAGGTCACCTGGGTTCATAGAATGGCCATTGCCAGATATCTCAGGTTGCAAGGCATACCTTTTTGTGTCTTTTAATTATAACCATGAAAAAATATGAATGAAACAATATCACAGACAATTTTGTAGAGTATCGTTTCAGAGCTCTTTGTTTTGCTTTATTTGTTCTCCTAAAAAAGTCTTACAGAAAGCACTTTGAATAGTTTTTGAATAGTGTGGCATTTCTGTAAGAAACTATGTATTGCAGAAGAAGATAAAATAAAAATAATATTTATAGTGGATGGGATATCAAGTTATTGAATTGGTATTTCATTATTGATGTGCTGCATTAAGAAAATTCATTTTGTTCAGTGTCTCAAATGTCTCATTTTTAGTGTACAGTGAGGAGTTATATTTTCCTTTTATGAAATAAATCATAGTATAATTTCTCAGTTTCTACTTTTTCCCATCAAGTAGGCCATGGTTTTGTATTCTCTTGTCTCTTCCCCCACCCCAACAACACCTTTCCCCAAAAAAACACAAATGAAAACAAGTAATGAAAGAAACACAACCCATCTGTAAATGGGTTTATTGTATGAGTTGATAATTTTAATATATTCAAGTAGTATAAATAATTATACTTTCTTGCATTTAAAATAAAATCAATCAGCAATAGCTTTGTCAAGGATCAAGTTGAAATTGTCGATTTAGACTCAAGTAAAATATGTAGTTCTAAGTCATCTCGTCTCTACTCATGTTAATGTGGGAATGTTTCTTAAAGTGTATATTAACCGATAAATCCCATTTGGCTTTCACAATTTTAGCATTGTAATTCCTACT
>NW_020955372.1:797108-799670 GCF_003031625.1 Empidonax traillii | reverse complement strand
ATCAATCAGCAATAGCTTTGTCAAGGATCAAGTTGAAATTGTCGATTTAGACTCAAGTAAAATATGTAGTTCTAAGTCATCTCGTCTCTACTCATGTTAATGTGGGAATGTTTCTTAAAGTGTATATTAACCGATAAATCCCATTTGGCTTTCACAATTTTAGCATTGTAATTCCTACTCCTACTCTTCAGGGATCACTGCATAGCATAGGAAATCTCTTAGGACCTAATTCTGCCAGTCTTACCTTGAGGAGTCATTTAATCCACCATAATCCCAAGGAAATAGTTTTACGGATTTGCAGAGGAAAGTCTTAGTCAAAATGAAAGATACATCCTATACAAACAAGTCATGATTTCTGTTTTTAACTTTCTGTACAATTTTTATTTCTAATGTGTACTCTTTATTAAGAATATGTTGTGCGAAGAGGAGGAAGACAATTTATTAACCTTGATTATTTACAAATGTCCCTAGTTTGCACTTTTGCAAATCATAGGTTATGAAGTAATTTCTGCTATAAATCAATGGTCTTACATGCTTATTGATTGGACAAACATTTTATTCCTCTGATTAAGGTTTATTTTTCCTATGTGTGAAAATTTGAAGGAAAATAATACTTTCAGTCACTTGCAAGACAGGGAATTTTTTTTCGCTTACTTATTCCTTAAAGATATCTGCAGAGAATCCACAATTTGGAGCAGCTCATGTGTTGATTATCAGCAGATTCTGTTTGTCAACCCATCCAGATCAGACCTATTTGAAATATTAAGCCATCAAAACCCACTGAGCCCCTAACTAATAAATTTCAACACAGTATCATGAGCTTCCTAGTGGTGTATTCTTAATATTCATGTAGGAGTAAAGCTAATTCTCCAAAAAGAGCATGATGCTACTTGAGTAGAAGTAAACTTTATTTATAAACTTTATTCCAGGCAAATACTTGTTGGATTTCAAGCAGGAGACCAGAACAGGAGACAAACTAAGATAATTACTCTTGCATTTCTCATTTTTACTACTCATTAAATGCTTGTCTGGTTTCATTTGACAAGGTAGGCAAGAAGCAGTCTCCCATTTTTTAAATGTTGCAGAGGCATTTCTCATTTGTTTAGCCACACTGCCTTTGAAATGAAGATGCTCATACAGGATCTTTTAGATAATGTTGATTATATTATATATTCCTTTTTAAAGCCAAAACCTCAGGGACAAAAATCTGTTTTCTAACAAGGTTTCCAATTTTAGAACATCAGTACATTTACATATAATGTATAAAAGGAAAATATCCTCTGGTAATGAACCTATTTCACCAGTGGACTTCCTGGAGGAAACAAATTTGTTAAGTGTTTATTTTATTCAGCTGTCATTTTGGTTCCAAAAGCCAGATAATCTACTTTCTTTTTTCAGGCTTATGTCCTTGTTCGTAGTTTTCCACAGTAGAGTATATAATTACTTTTAAATAACTACAGTGATTTCCTTCAAGAGCACCTTGTGGACCATACCTCATATTTATCTCTCCCTATAGAAATGTGCATAGAACTTTACCTATACATGCATTCCTGTATTGCACTACTCCGTTGTGAGACATTTTCCTGGATGCCCCCATAGTATTTAATATCTATGTTCGTTTTAACCACATGGAAGATTGAGAGCTTTTCTTAAACACGAAACTTGATTAGAAATAATAGCAATTTGCATTTTCAGTACTTGAATTTCTAGACCCCCAAAATTTAATCTTTCATTTGAGAGGCTTTCTTGTCAAAGCCTCAATAGCCATGAATCAAATACCACATTATTTCCTCATGTAAGCAACATCGGAAGTCATCAGTGGAAGAGAAAGCAGCAAAATGAAAAGAAAGACTGGAAGGACAGGAAGTTAGAAGGATAAAAATAATGGTGAAAAACAGCATAACTGCCTGTGACAAATTACAAGAAAGGAGCTCAGAATCTGACCTTCTCATTCTCTAAAATTAGGAGAGCTTGGTAGAGAATTTTTATCTGCAGAACTGAAAGAGGTAAGTTTAAGGCTGTCCTAAAGCTAAAGCACTACAATGCTGGCTTTACCTGTCTTTTCCTTACTACGAACTACATTTTCCCATTTCACTGTTTTTCAGCTATAGGGCCTTTAAAATAGCTTTTCATTAAATTAAGTCAATTGAAATTAACTCATATGTTCTCTTTTGAAGACACATGATTTATTTATACATGTTTTTGTTAATATAGATTACTTGTACCCCATCTTTTAAAGGAATAACTGGCATTGACCATTGCATATTCTTACTTTCTCTTTGAGGACATCCAAAATTCAGACAGATCCTGCTTCCTTCCTCCAAACACCAGGAGACATAAAATTTACCAATTGTGACTTGATGAAATTGGATTAAAAAAAAAAAAAAAAAGTGTTTCTGAATTACTTATCCAGGTTCTTTATTTTTCCCAAAATATTTTAGACCCAGAAGACAACCTACTTAAGTCAGCTAGACTCAATTCAGTGAAAACTTAGCTCTGTACCACAGTTTTGTTACAACAATTATTTATGGGCATAAGAAAGACAGATTTGTGGGTTGATAT
>NW_020955372.1:778044-797010 GCF_003031625.1 Empidonax traillii | reverse complement strand
AAAAAAAGTGTTTCTGAATTACTTATCCAGGTTCTTTATTTTTCCCAAAATATTTTAGACCCAGAAGACAACCTACTTAAGTCAGCTAGACTCAATTCAGTGAAAACTTAGCTCTGTACCACAGTTTTGTTACAACAATTATTTATGGGCATAAGAAAGACAGATTTGTGGGTTGATATAAAGTCTTTGAATAGATCTATTTTGTAAGTTATTAATTACATTACATGTGGCTGATATAAAAACCAGCACTGGACCTAGCTACTGTGCTTGGACAGAAATTTTTCTTCATCAAATATCCATGATAAGATGGAGTCTGCCTTAATACTAGCTAAGTGAGTTTTCTCTATGTGAGAGTCCCTGTCTGGCATTCAGATACTTGAGGGAGCAAAGTGAGGTCAACGTGATGAACTTGTGAGTCTAGTGAACTCCTTATTTCATTTAATAGTTCATTTGTGCTGGATAACTGTCTACCCAGAAGTCATGTGATTATTGCATTCAGAGAGCCAGGACAGCCATTGCTGTAATGGATTCTATTCAGACCTCATGGAGTCTGGGAATTTTCTTAGTCTCTCTCTGCTGATGATACATGAGAAAATCATGTTTTGTTTGAAGTAAAGTGGAGATGAAATAAAGCTTCTAACTGTTACTGGGAGGAGCTAAAAGGAAAAAAAAAAAGTCTGCACATATTATAAGTACAAGATAAGTAAAAAAATTAATGCTTGCATGATTATTTAATCAAATAAATTGCTCATTAATAGTGGGATTCACTCAGTAACAGGGTAAGCTGTCCCTGATACTGTAATGAAAAAAATTAAATTAAACTATTTCCACTTTTACATGCAAAGAGTGCCCCGGAGCAAGCAAGTTGCAATGATGTAGTTATTATCTCCTTTCTGATCCAGTTACTTCTTTTATACTGTATTGTATATAAAAAAGAAATTACAATATTTAATTGAGCTTTTCAAAGTCAAGCACCTGGAAGTTATAGGGAATAATAGAGGTGATCCTTAATTTTTGTTCTGTGTGCTTGAATGAGCTTGAAAGTGCTGGGATCCTGTGTAAATGCTCATAAGGTGGAAACTTACTAATCTGTGCTGTGTAGCTTTTATAATGTAGAATTTCAGGGCAGTTTCCTAATGTTTATTTCTCTGAAAAAATAGTAAACCTATATGTAACTCAAGAGTCTCCTTGCCCTACACACCACATTACTTTCACATATATAACATCAGTATTACATCTACCATTTGAATATCTGAACCAAAGAGCTGTCCTAGAAACAGAAAAAAGACAGTCAGAAGAAAGCTGCCAGTCTGCCCTAAATTTCATTGTCTCTGACCTGAGATTAAGAGGAGCTCCAGCTTCCCAAAATCCTTGTGCAAACTGACTGGAACATTTGATGTTTGGAAAGAGCATGTAATTCCTTTTTGAAAGTTGCTACCTTTCCTCTCAGTTTCTAGTTTATTGTGCACTGTTACTGTTGTTTTAGTGGAATACAAATTTAATCCGTAAATTACGTATTTTGTGTTGCTTGACATACAGGTACCTTTTCCTATTAGTAGAGAAACTAGGAAAAAAAGATGACAGTTTAACTGTGCATCTTAGGAGGAGCTCAAAATTTCATGGAGAAAATGGCTTCTCTTAACAGAGCATCTCCATGCAAAACACAGAAAACTTTCATACTAGAAATATGAGATGTGTGTCTAAATACAAGGTTCATGGTTACTGCCCCAAGCAAAATTGCAGCATGAGAAAAATGTTACTGTATTCTTTTTTTTTTTTTGCTACTTTCTAGAAAGGAATGGCAAAATGAGCTTCCTCACTAGGCTGAAAAAAAGAGAGGAAAGAAAGACACAGCATCTAAAGACTGTATTAAGTGAGAAAAGAAATATTTTTTATTTTAGTTTCTGCTGTTAGATACACCTGAAAATACTGCTTTGATTTCTATGGAGTGCTTCTTAGAAGTAGAATTCTTAGTTCATGCAAACAGTGAGAATTTTTGATCTTTTTTTTTTTACTTTTTTTTTACTTTGGGAAGGAAGGACCGGAGTGCTGTCAGTACATGTCTGTATATATCTCGCTCGACACCTAAATTAACAACCCTAATTTATTGCAGTGTTGATGAGGCTTTCAGGTGATTCCAGCTGTGGCTAATTATTAACTTTTTTTAGTGTCTCTTTCATCCTGTGAATCCGTCCCTGCCTCAGCTACCTCTTCCTGTCCCTGCCTCAGTTCTGGGCTAGCATGGGCATTTATGCAGCTGTGCGGAAATTGAGATTGGAAAACTGACTTGTCTGAAATGACAACCATTCAATTAAAGGCTTCTCCTGTGCAGTCACACAAACTGCTTTTCCAGGTGAACACAGGGCACTTCACTCAGCAAAGTAGACAAGAGTAAGGGGCAGCTGTTCAAACTACCACTGAGTATAGCATAAACCTACATTTTTTTAGCACCTGGGATACATGTAGAAAATCCAGATTTCCTAGCTTTGTAAAGTCCAAATGTGCCTTTTTTACGCTAAGTGGTTTTTATTAGCACTCATTTATTGTATACTTAACTGGTCTTCTCGATATTAGTTCTAGAGGCTCAGTAAAAGAGCTATATTTTTCCACAAAGAAATTTTTAATTAATTAATTAATTAATTCTGAATATGGTTTAATGCCTAGCAATTAATTTCAGAAGCTACAAAATAGGGTTTTGTCTTCTAAATTAAGATCAGCATTTTGTTCAGTGTTACGTTTACATGTTTAAGCTCTCTAAATACTCTTCTGTTAAATGTTCAGAAAAATGCTAATTTATAAAATCTCTGGTTAGAAAATGCTATTTTCCACTACATTTCAAGTTTATTACATTTGTTTTCACCGCTGATCTTTAAATTAATTCATCTGAATTAAAGAAGATTTGGTACACTAATTCTTATATTTTCATTAAATGGCAACACTAAAATTTTCATTGTCTGGTGTATAGTTTATTCTCTGTGATAATGGTATGATGTGAATATTCCTTTTCTGTAAGGATGTTTTACTGAATACTCTGTTAAATTACCTTACTTCTGTTTAATTCACATACATTGAGAATCTTTAAAACTTATTACTTGTGATTTTTCATGGCATTTCTATACCAATGCAGCCAGCATAACAAATATAATCCCTGAGCTTCCATCACTCTAATTTCTGTACTTTAATATTACAATTACTGAAAAAAAAAATAAAAAAGCATAGCTTTTCAATGACTTTTTGAGCAACTTAGAAATTTATGTAAACAATACGGCATTATGAGGAATGATATTAAAGTGCATCATATCTTTCTTATTCAACTTTGAATGACTTTGTGGTTATTAACCAAAATAAAAACAAAAGAAACAAAGTAATAAAGAAAATGTTACCTTTTGTACTGAAAAATAAATTGAAATCAGCAGTTCAGAATCGTAAATGACATTAGCGGTTTATATTTATCACTATTTACCTGTGAGAAAGAGATTAGAATATTTATGAATCCAAACACCACTGAAGCTGTGCTTCATTTTATGAATTGTTGCATTCTGAATAGGTATACGCCAGTGAGATCATTGAAAATCTAATCTACTTGTTAGAAATATCCATTTCAAATGCATATACTTAATCTATTTTGATACTGTACTGAACAATTTCTGTAACTTCCAGGATATAAAGAACTTGAGCTCAATGTTTAAAATATTGCAAATAAAAGTATAGAGCTCCAAAAAGGAAACAGGTAAAGGGAGGATAGTTCAGTGTGCTTGTTACTATAATTTTCAATATGTTTATTACTATATGCTTGCATCTTTTTCCAGTTATACTACTCTTTGAAAAAATGTCAAAAAGGTAATATGGGCCCACATCATTTTTTAGATTGTAGTTTTGACATTGCACTTGGCCATATATAATTAAACTTTAATTAAAGAATAGCTCCTCATGAAATGTGCTTTAGTTTTCATTTTATATATTCTTCTCTGGAGCTTCTTTGGTAGTATGAAACTGTACCTTTCAAAAACAATCTGCTCTATATTGATGCAGCAAACCAATAAAAGCAAATAAAAGTGTGACTAGTTCTGTTTATGAAAGCATATGGCAACCCTTATTTTTGTAAGTTAACAAAACTTGCTATGAGGTTCATATATAAATAAAAACTTAATTCCAGGAAAATATGAACAGTTGAGAAGAAATAAAACATGGAACAGCTTAGATTTATAAAATCTGATAAAGTATTATCTAATTGAAAATGTGGAAATGGGAACTATTTCCCTTCCTCCCTCCATGATTCACACACCTTTATGTGTTCCTGAATAAATGATGAGTATATATCTTCCAATAACTACTTACCTGTTAATAAAACAGATATGCTGTGCAAGTTGAAATGAGAAGAATTTATTTTCCTTCACACTAAATCTTTTTGCACAGTTCAGTTAGATTAGTGAGGTGTATTAGGACTTAAACCCTGGAAAACAGAAAATAAGCAAAAGCCAGAAAAGAAGAGGTTACTGAGACTAAATGTTACAAAAGTCTTGGTATATATTTCTGTCCACCTGTGATATGGTGATAATATTTTTTAAAGAACAAACAAAACTTGCATACAGAATTGTGCATATGACCATCATTAAATGATGTCTTCAATATTATGATTTCATAACATTTTCAGTTCCAGTTCTGCAGGCTGATTTGTTGCTAGAGCCAGTGGATATTTAGGCACATAGGAGCATGCGAGAGGAATAAGGCAGGCCAGTTCAACTTCAGGATTGTAATCTGTATTTAAAGGTTTATGTATATGCTTTGTAGACCTTAATGAAATTGCATCACCACTAATGTCTGTTCTTGAAAAAAAAATAAAATTAGTAACCCTGATGTTTCCAGAAATATGCAGAAGTACTTAACATCAATCTGGTTAATCTCAGTTTAGTTGACAAAAAAATTTATATCCATGAGATTTGTTGTGATTAAACAACACAAACATTTTATACTAATTTTTTTTTTTTATTTTGTAGTAGAGGTGAATTGACTTCAGGTATGGAAATGACAGTTCAATATTTTTGATATTTTAGCAATGATGGAGGAACCTTGGGACATTCTAATAATTTAGAGTTCAGAAGTTCAACATTTTATGTGATCTAAAGATGAAATTGGGCTATTTATATCTTGCACTACTTTTTCTTAGTTTGAAACAATTGCTAATTTGTATCTGTATCTTAATTTTTATCTTGGATGATTTTTTGAGTGGTGAGATGTAAAGAGAGTGTGTTTTCTTGTGAATTATAAAGTTGACCAAACTGTATTTTGCCTGAATGGAAATATGAGTTAGGCTCTTATACGCAGATTTTGAGCTTGTTTTAGAGCCATCTGCTTTCAGAGAAGGTGCAAAGCAGTGGAAAACTGACAGTTCCTGAGAACCTATTTGTTTTGAAGAGTTGTCCATTCCTCTTCTGCAGGATGGACGTTTTATCTTGTAACTGGAACATCTTAAAAGACAGAACCTCGAGTTATTCTTCCTCAACACAAATATAAGCTCTGAAATTATATGAATTCAGAGAATACATCTATGTTTCTAAAAATTACCTGGAAAGCAAGCAATCATCATACCCTCCAGCATCCCATTCAGGGATGGTGGGTAGAGTCTGTGCTGGTCCTCCCTTGGGCAGTGTGAGCAGTGAACAGTGGAGGCAAGTTTATCTCCTGGGGCTCAGTGCTATGCCTCTGAGTTTTGCACCTTGAATTGTCCGTGCAAGCATTCACCCACATCCTCAGTTTCATGCTATCAGAAAGCTATGCTCACAGGCTTCAAATTATTTGTGTCCATTAAAAAAAAAAAACACAACAACAAACAAACCCAAAACCAAAACCAAAAAACCAGGAAGTTATAAATCAGATGGAGACATACAGAGCAGGTAGGATCAAGTGTAAGACATAGCCTTTTATTGTTAGGCCATTTATTTGGTCTTGGACTTAGAAAATGGACCATGTATGTCCATGTTTCATCTAGCAATGTATGCATAGCTGTTAAGGTGGGTGAGGTTTTTGAAGTACCTTACAGTCAGGGTTAGATCAGCTGGGTAGGTGGGTGGCAGTAACCTGAGACGACCTGAGATGAGAGTGGGCAGATAAACTGAATCAAAGACTATCTTAAAGAATTTAGAACTAAAAGACTTTCTTAGGGGTGATATATTTAGTATGAAAATATTGAATGTTATTGAATCATTAGAAGGGAAAAATGGCGGTGAAAAAAGAGTGAAAATAAACAGATAATGGATAGAATTTAGAAACAGCTCATCCTTCAAAATTTTTCTGTGCTTTTAATATGCATCTATTTTAAAAATTATTCTAATTAATTTCTTTATAGCAGTCACAGATCTGGTTTACAATTTTTTGAAAGGAAATTCAAGGTTTTTTTATTTATCTAGTTGAATAATATACTAAAGGGTGTGATTTACTCATATATTATTAGTTTACTGATGTTGCAAAATGTAGTAAAGCACATAATGGGAGCAAGGATATCAAGCATATACGTTATCCATCATCTCCTTTCAACTGGCATTTTATCTAAGTCAGTTTTTTTTTATTACTTCTTTTAATATGGATTTTATTATAGTAACTTGAATGCTTATTGTGAGTACTTGCTCTAAAAGCAAAAGGGCAAATATCAATAATGCAGGTAGAATTCATGGACTGGAAGAGATTAAAAGGAGATTTGTTCTCTATTTTACAACTGAAGTAAAGTCACCTGTACTGAAAGAGTCTGAAGTGATTCATGTTCTTTGGGGCTGAAAGTTCACTACCTATACTGTTCAACATGTGTTCATTAAATAATATCTCACATTAGAATTCATTGTCAATTCAGCTTCACAATATCTGACTACGGAAGCCAGGTATTCAGCATGTGTCTGCTGACTAAAGTACACAAATGCTTTTCTTTCCAGTGTTAAGGATTCATCAGACCCTGTCACTCATATGCTTTTCCAAGTTTCCAGATATATAAAGTAAATTATCAGGTCTGATATCTTCAGGATCTTTATCTCAGCTTTACTGAAATTTAATATGAAACTTGAATTCATATTATATTTAACTATAGTGATGTTGGGTAAGGATACAAAAGAGAACTGGGCTCTGCCTGAGTTTTACCGTGTGCCTCCCTATTGATAAAGTGATAGGTAATGTTGTCATGTTAGTATATGTGACACACTCCTGATATTTTGAGGATCTTCTTCATATTTACATAAACATAGTTAAGACTTTGCTTCAGAGTAAGTTACAGATCTGCAAGTAACTGCTACAGGAGCTCTAAAGTAACAGGACTTTCTCTACTATTTGGTGTGTACTAACATTTCTTGCCTTTACCCTATCCACTCTGGTACAAACTCCATAACTCTTGAAACCCATTTAGATATCTGTTGAAGAATGAATTGGACTCTAGCAAAACCTGTTTCTGTCCATGAGTGCAACAGAGAACTATCACAAAAATATTTACAATGTACAGTTGCTCAGATTAAGCATTTTCAAAATGATGACAAAAAAAATGAGAACACTCTTCCACTTAGGGAAGTTTTTAATCAGAATTGAGAGAGCCATTTCTTTCCCCAAAGGAGCAATTTAGACATAAAATCAAGAAAAAGGTTTTAACTCAAATAGTAACTAAGGGCTCTAAGTTACTTAAGGGAAGGAGCCTCAAAGTTACACGTAATACAGACGAGCAGCAACATTACCAAGTGCCACTGAGGTCTAGGTCTTAATGGAAACAAAAAGTATGTTTGCAGATACACTGCCTTCTTTCTACCTGAGGGGCACCTTGTAAAGGAAGAACAAGAATCAAGAAGTAAAATAGGAGTCTGAGAAAAAGGGACAAGAATGCTTTGAGATTCGTGAAGATAAGAGGAAAACAAATTTGAGGAATCAAATTCCAGATCTAACAAAGTCAGTGGCAACATTCCCATTAACTTCTTTAGGAGTAAGGATTTCCCCAGAAATATAAGCAGAATACAAATAAAGGAAGATTTCTTTTGTTTTGTGATACAGCATCTTATGTTTATGTACTACCTGTCTTCCACACAGAAGCGCTTTAGAAACTTCATACGAAAAATAGAGTTCATGTTTCTCAGAAATACAAGTGCATCAAAGATGAAAGGTATAAACTTTTCAACATAGCAACTGAGCAATACATAACTGTTTATGACAAAAAACACACAGTTGTTTCAATGAAAAAAACACTTAAATCTTAACTTTGTGCAGCAAAACAAGTTTTGAAAACAGTGGCAATGTCCTCAATAAACTCAAGAGATCACCTTTGAAAGAATGCTCTTGAAAGATTTCGTGAGCTAATGTTATAATTTACATTGCTGTAACAGCAGATTCAGAGAGAAAAGTCTCCTGAATTTCAAGGTCTCTTGCTTTATCATGTTTTTTTCCTACCAGAGATGTGATTCAACTTTTCTATTTTATTTATTTATAGTTCAGAGCCATTTTGTATTTCATACTTGAAGTTCCTAGAGCCATTAAGAAAATAGAGTTGTGTCACTGAAGACATTGTCTTTTACTGGTGCTGTTAGCTTCACCTGTGTATCTATATATTTCTATATACATATATATATAGTTCAGACTGGATGCGTCCACATGTGCATATGCACTAAAAATACAATTTTTTTTCTCACCACATGGGAAAAAATGTCCTCATTTTTTTGAGAAAGTTTTCCAACTAATGAATTGTAGAAAAAACTCCAAAACACTAAACTGAGCTATGTCAACTGTTGCCCTGCTTCCTTTCCTTTTCACTGAAAAATATATGAAATATAAAAATTGCAGAATATGAAGCTCATATGAATAAGCCCTTAGTGAGCCAATATATAAAGATTCTTTTTCTAAAAGTAGTCTGCGAGTTTTAAAAGACAATGACACCCCCGTTAATTAAAAAAAAATAAAAAATATTTGCACATAGTAAAGGCTGTATCCTAAAAATTTATTTTAAGCGGTGACAACATTATTAATAAAATATCTATGGTAGAGATTTTATCAAATATTTCATGGAAGATAATATAACTTAATACCTCTCTGAAAGTCAGCAATTCTGTGTGATTCCTAATGAATCAAGATGTTGCTGTTAACCACTGTGCACCATAGATAACTGCTTCTTTACTAAATATAGAAGTCACCCAAAGTTGATTAGGTGCATTATCTTTTGTGTAGGAAAAACCCTTTAAAAAGGCTCAATAGCATAGCTTGCAGTGCCTTCACAGAACTATAAACCAGCTGACCAACTTCAAGTAGAGCTTTGGAATGTCTGAAGTCATGACAAGGAGGATGCATATTTGATTTCAAGATCTTCTTAGGAAATATCTCATTACAAATCTAACTCCAACCAATATAAAATGGAAAGCTTTGACTGAATAAGATTCACTACCTGAGAAAATTGAATAGAGTTTATTTCTGTAAGCTACTGCCTCCAATAGAGAATATCTATATTTTATGTAAAGTATATTATTTTGTAACTTATAGACATAAATAAAGGTTTTAGAGAACGATTCATCTGACATATCTAACATCTTACAAGAAAGGCAAAGTTATAGCACAGTACTTGGAAGCAAAGATCTAAAATTCCTGTATGTCTTATGTGGGGCAAATTACCTGTACCCTTAGCTGTTCTTACACAAAACATCACTACTTGCCATTTAGTATTTTTGTAAAATGTATATGTATTACCACTGTTGCATTAAATACTTTAGCAAAGTATGGCTTCGTTATTAGGATAAGTCGCTAAATTGTTTACTCTTAGTTTGTTATTTGTTTTCTGTTCACCCTACAGTTTTCAGTGCCTTTTGAATTTTATGGAAAATATTTAGCTTACAAAGCTATTCAACCATGCCTCCTTCGCTTATAATGCTGCTGTCAATGACCTGAATAAGAGAGATCAATTTATGATTAAGATAGGTCACCCCTTCTTTCTCACAACATTGTTCTATTCATTAAAAAGTATTTTTTTCACATGTGCAGCTCCACAAACTGTACTGATTTAATAAAAAGCTACTAGATGCCTTATTATCCAGATTTTATAATTTACTGATGTTATTTATTGGAACTTTTAGATTACAAAAAAAAAAAAAAAAAAATTCTCAACTTAGTTTCTGCTGATTACACTTACACTTACAGATACCTAAATATTCTTTATGTTTTCTGAAATTTTGAATATAGGCATCTGAGAAAAGTTACAAAGACATAAATGGCTTATCATATTTGATGTTAGCTAATTAATTAAAAAGGAAATGTTATGGTTGGTCTTCCTTGGTTGTACAGCTGTACTGAACCCAGTGTTTCAGAAAAGCTCCAAAAGATGTTGGCTATGAAATTCAAGATGTTTCTGAACATCCACATTCTTCTACTCGGTGAGGTTTTAAAAAACTGATAAAGCTAAAAGGCAACCAGCCACTGAGCATTTTGGCATTACCTACCCTATTGCAATTTCAGATACAAACAATATCAACTTCAGGCAAAATAATTCATAGCGTTTTGATGATCTGTACTGTTATCATAACTGTAGAAGTGATTACAGGCTGCTCTTTTGGAATTGCGTGACAACTGAAAGGCTCTATTTTGTAAATGTTGTCTGTAACCTAACCGTTTGAAAGATTTCATTGAAGATGGTCCAATTTTTGTGTTAACACCAAAATAAAGTCAAGTTGAAACGAATTACCAAATAAGTATTAATGAAATTGGTAGATAGAACACTACTCACAAACAATTTTTAAGCAAATAGTATCACTGAGGTATTAAATGCATAAATTCTTTATTTAATTATAATTTACTGAAAATATAATTATAAAAATATTAAATATTTATTCAAGGTAAGTAATATTTTGGAAGTGAAAATATAATTTTATTTTCATTTTCTATAAAACTAAATAATTGCTGCATTCCTTTTCTTCAGTGGGATACTGTTTAATTTAAAATTTGTATTAAAATTAAAACACTTAAACTATTCTAAGAAAATTTTTATGGATGACTTCTGACTTTGAAGAGTAAACTTAGTATTTTAAAGAAAATAGATGTAATGGATATTTTTCCAAAGATCATTAATTGGAAGGAAATATATTTTCACTACATTTTAATGTGAATCTCATTTTCTGAAGGAGGAAACAACAGAAATGACAAGAGAAAAAAAAATTATTTTCTTTAATAAAGCCAGAAGTATTTGCACCATATGCAATCCATATAGGCATTCATAATCATTTTACTGAACATGATTTTTTTAAAATTGTATTTGACAAGATGTTGTGCACTCCAAATGTATGTTTATACAGATTATGCCAGAATGACACTTTTAAATAATAATTAGCTGTTCAAACATCTTGCATATCAAAGCACATCTGGTCTATGGCAAAATGTGAAAAGAAATGGCACATCAGCTTTTAAGATACATTGATAGGGTCACATAGATCCTCTTGTTCCTATCTCCACTCAGGGAGTTTCTGCAGCATCTCACTTTTTATGACATAATTTGCATTTTAGGAGACATTATAGCGTATGCTGACATGCCAAGATTTTCTCAACAAACAGTTGGTATCTGAGTGGTGGAATAGAGCTTCATGACTGGAATATCTGGAACTTTTCCTTCCTTTCCCCAGGGGCTTTAACCTTGCATGTCCATGAATGTCTTGACAGTTCTGAAGTTCTGGGCTACGCAGGGAAATGGTGTCTTTCTGTTAAAGCTGTGCCATTATACACTCAGAAATCTTGAAAGAAGGGGCAAAACTGAAACCAAGGAACAGAAGTTCTAATAGTTCCACTGGATGATGTAACTGTTCCCATGGGAGATGGAAAAGCTAGAGTTGTCTCTGTTCCCATGACAATTTCTTTGTCTTGTTCATCCAAAAGCTCCCCAATGCAGCACATAAAAGCAAATGTTAGACACTGTTGTTGTAGATCAGAGACCTGTTGTCTCAGAGGTTAGGTGAACATGCCCTCTTGGATTCTAGTCTGAATTTTACATAAACCCATTTCCAATTTAAGGTCATGGTATGTAGGTCCTTTAGAGCCATATCAATTTCCGGAAACCGTGTGGTAATAGCTTGAGGTAAAGACAGCAAGAGTGTCACTGGCAAGGACAAAAATGAAAGAACAGTAGTTTCTTTCACAAAATTCAGCAATACTAGCACATAGCAGAAAAACTTCAGATTCTGGTAGCTAATTTGCTGCTACATTAATAACTTGCCAATATTAAACAATAGAGGTTTTAAATTAGTCTGTATTTTATGAGATTATATAATATTCTATATTATATATAGAATATATATATAGGTATCATATTAAGGTTTGTGCCAAACTTTATTAAATAATATTTGTGTTTTCACTCAAATGTATTTTTCTGCTTCACAAGTGCATTAAAGTTCTGCTAGAATAAACAATGATAGGTGATTTTTATAAATTCAACTGTCTGTAAAACATGAAAAATGAGGCCTATGAAGTTTGCCCTGATTTCTAGGCAATGTCCTTCCACAAATTTGTGAAAACATTTCATATACGCTTGAAAACAAATGGATACTTACTTGAAGAAAGAATTCCTAAAACCTTTGAAAATGCAGTTCTTAATATATTTCCTTCATTCTACTTTCCTTTCTCTTTTGAGGAACCTGAATGCTTGAATACTTGAACACTTGAAATAGTATTCCAATTTTTTTTTTCCAATTAATATTCTGAGAAAGAGTAGGCAGAATTCGTGTTTCCTGAAAGTAAAATCAGCGATCTGTCAAGTAACTGATTAAATTGTGCCACAAGTAAAGCTCCAGATTGTAGACATCTACAATGAAATAACTAAATGTAGGACCTTGATTCATTTATCCCAAGCAGTGCCCACACATAGTGTCTGTGTGTGAACAGCTGAACTGGGTCCTAGGAATCCACCGGCCATACCAGTTATTATACTCAACTTGCCTGTTAAAAGTTTGACATGGTTCACTTGCTTTAATTATGGTGTTCAATGCATTCTTCTCCTTCTGCTGGTCCAGGAGTACAGAGTTCTCTTGTAAGATTTCTGCAGTATATGACAACTCCAAGGGAGGTTTTGGATACTTCTGACTTCTCAAAAGATATTTGGTGTTTTGGTCTAGGTATGAGACAGGTTTATAAACTTTTGTCTGAGTCAGTGGAGGTCAAGGGTTTACTCCAGTCTCCAGCCTGGAATGGGCTTTGCCACTAAATGCAGCATTATATCCTAAATGTTGAAGGATGCTGTCTTTCCTAAAAAAATTCAGACTATGCAGTGAGCAAGCAGCAAATCTGATGAATTATCCTTGGGGCAAAAATCTCCCTACAAGTATGCATTTTTATTTCCTGAGAGCTTTCTCTTGCCCTCCACCATCTTATGCCTGAACCTTTAGCTGACATTAAAGGCAAAGAGAAGCACTTTGGAGCTGTTGACTACTGAGAAGTGCATATGGTCGGCGTGTCATTCAGATGAAGGACTATTAAAGAAGCACACACCAATGATTTACAATTTTTTTCTTTGGGCCTGCCCTTCTACCACAACTAAATTTTTCCCTTAGTATCTAGTCTCATCATTCTTTATTTTTCTGAAAAGTACTGCATTGAGTAGTGAAAAATTGTACTTTCATGTATCTAAAAGATTTTGACAGAAGCAACATGTTTTGAGGGTGTATAAGATATAAATGCTTCTATAAACATTAAAATGGTGTTTGGAACAATAAGAATTTCTCAATTCAGGTGAAATCTTAGAGAACTCGCAATGAGAGAGCAATTATCTACTCAAAAACCCAATAATTTTATTAACTGTTTATATGCTGTGCCCCATGCACTTACAAATACAAAGTAATATTCAGACTCAAAAATCACAATTATGGTGGTGTAATAAATAAATGTGAGGAAGTTAATTTCTGATTACTAGAAAATTGAACACACTTCAGTACAGCAGAGTATAAAGGTTACTTCTAATTCTGTAGTCACTGTTCCAAATGACTGTAAATCACTCTTTGTAATTTTTTGAAAACAGATGTAGATGCAGAGTAATTTTACTCTTTTTGCTACTTGGTTGTTTTTGGTTTTGGTTTTTTTGGTTTTTTTTAGTGAATAAGCTCCCTTCTTAAATAGTAAGTTATTATTAGAGCACTTTCTAAATGGATGCAAATTGCAGTTACGGGATGGCACTCAGATGATTCATATGATATTTTCTGCTTATATTTACTGAATGTTTTGAAATGGGTGTTCCTGGTGATAAAAGTGAAAGAAAATCTTATATATACTACCAGGCAGAATTTCAGAGCTAGTTTCACTGCTAGAAAATTGAAGAATACCATGAGTTTCTTTAAGGTATTAGTTTTTTTTTTTCCTTCTAACCCAAAAAATAATATTTTGAGTGCACATAGAAATGTTAAAAGAATTTCTTTTTGCTCCTAATATGGTGAATGTTCCAAAAACAGTCTAGGTACTTTTGGAACAAAAATATTTAACATTCCAGATTATTTGGCATGTATTTTAGGGTTAATGATTTGTTGCTTGATTTTTCACTCCCTCAGATGCTCAGTTTGAAGTATTATGATTGAAATGTATATTTCTTCTTCTCACTTTTTTCTTCTACTCAAGACTCTAACTTGCAATATATCACAGCTGTCATTATAATGAGAGAAAACATCATGATGCAGCAGAACTTAGTCAATTCAATTATATAGAAAATGCAGTGAAATTATTTTGATAGAAATGCACCTGCTGAGGCTGCCTGCTAGGCTAGTCCACAATTAGATACTGTGTAAAAAGTTATTAAAAAGTTCATTTAGGCAATTTATCTCTCAAGTGTGTCAGGGGAATATTTCTCTGAAGAAAGGGTCAAAGCTCTGGAGAAATGTTTACTTCAAAAGTAAAGGTAGATTATGCAGCCTTGTCCTAGTAAAGGTCAAGTGAAGATACACACTGTCTTAAAAACAAATTCAAAGGTATAAATGATTTTGTAGATGAATTGGATCAAGCCACCAGTGAACAATATAGTCTTGGTCCATAAGTCTAAGACATGAAAAGATGGGGATTTCTTTAAGAAAAAAAATAGTTCAAATATTGGAGGTGTCTCTAATGAGCACTCTTCCGATTTAGGATTGCACTGGTAGTAATAACACAATAACAAAAAGCAAAAGAAATTTACAATAGAAAATGCCCCAGAAAAATTAATGAGGGCATAATCTGCTTTCTCTGAAGAGCTGTACTGCTGGCATTTTCGAGTCAGCTTCTCCACCACAAGACAACCAGGAAGAATTATTGTGCTAACATGAAGCAAAAGCTTTCCATAAAAAGATTCTTACTTAGAATTAGTTTATTACACCGTGCCCATTCACTTTCCCAGAAAGATAATAAATCACTTCTGGAGCTTAGATCTTCATGACTGCTAGACTCATTACTTTGTGATAATTTTTTTATAGCTTACTTTGTTTACAAGTTGTGACAGCTTTGTGCCATTTTTCTCATAAATGAGAGTGATTGCTATGATAATAGGGCACTTTTGCACAGTGCATATTTTAAGAACTGCTGAGTGTTTTAACCAATGTTTTATAAAACTGCCCTTTTATATTCTTCCATCTGTAAAGATTTTGTTTCAGTAACGGTTCTCAGGAGTGTGAAAAGACACACAAACCATTTTCTCTAGCATGGTGTTGTCAACTGCATGTTTTAAGTGAGTTTGAATATTGTCACTGTAAAAACTGATTTGCACCTTTGGGAGTTGTCTTAAGTTTTCAAGAGCATTTAACCATGAAGAATATATGAGGAAAAGAGCAATATTTCCTTGGTGGTGAGGAATGACAATTCACTTCTTAAATCTGGACAGCAGATGGCCAGTGTGCCATTGGCATTATTCCTCTATAAAAGCATCTATAAAAATCTAGTGAAAAATATGTACACAGATCTCTTTAGTAACTTATTATACTAGCAACCAAAGAAGGTTCCCGTAGAAGGCTTTCTAGGTAATCTCTTTTCATAAAGTGTATTGAATAAATGAATTAAAATATATACATATATATTAAAATTTTAGGTGTACTTTTGTATGTTGTTTACATAAAAATATCTTTAATGCAATACCCCAAAGCAAGACAACTGATAACCCATATTCATATGTTGTCTGCAGAAACCATACACTACTGTGTTACATAAAGAAGTTCAGGAAAAAAATAATCTTGAATTGATTTATTTAGAGAATCTGATCTTGAGTATGTGAGCAGAAGATGAAGTCAGGATTCATAAACTCTGTTCTGAATGGCTTCTCAGAAGAATTTTGGTTTCAATTCAAAGCAAACATGGCAAGTATTTGAACACCATCTTTTTTTATTTTTTTTCCCTATCTATTGGCACACAATGATGCTGGAATTGCAAAAACTAATGAACTGTAGAGATATTTGTCTTTGGAGCCTGCAGTTATATAAGAAAGTGTCACAATTTCTGGCATCTTAGAATGCCCCTCTGTCATGTAATGTGTTTCAAGCACTAGCTGAGATTTGCATTTCATTCACATCTGCAAAATTTCAGGGTGGCCCATTTTCATATCTATATATTTCGTCAAATATTTTAATTTACAATTGAAAAGGAGAAGTATCTATTATTTAGCCTTGTTTTGTAAGAAATATGGCAGTCTACGTAACTGAAGGAGATTCAGCAATGCTAATGGTAGGCAGGAAATCCTTATTTTCATATAGAAAAAACAATGGCATTTCTACTTGTGTATCAGAGAATAATATAATTTTAGAATCATTTAAGCTGGAAAATATCCTTAAGATCATTCCAACCATTAGTCCAGCACTGCCAAGCCCACCACTAAACCATGTCTACAAGGTGTCACATTTACACCTCTTTTAAATATCTTGAGAGGCAATGACTCCACCATTTCCCTGGGCAGCCTGTTCCAACATTTTGGTGAAGAAATTTTTCCTAATATGCAATTTAAACCTCCCCTGTAGCAACTTGAGGCCATTTACCATCTTGTTCTATCTCATGCTGTAGTGTATATATCTAGAAGACATTTGTGTAACTTTTCATGCATATACAGAGCTCAAAATTATTCCTTCACAATGATGAAGGAGACTCAAATGGGCCAGTGACAATAAGTATGTAAATACTATTAATTATTAAATCATAGTTTATTCAATAATATGAATAAATCAATTAGATTTCGTGGCTTTTTATAGCACACTATATGCCCTATGTTCATGAATAATTGATGTAGCAACAACAATAAAGATGACAAAAACAACAAACAAAGATAAATAATCCCATAATATATTTTGGTTAATTCCCGAAAAGGTTAAGAACATCAGATTCTCAAATATCATGACCTGACTTTAATGACCCAGTAATAGGCTGACATTTGCAGTAACGTTTCTATGTAATAACACATCGCATGCAAAAATCAGCAAGTGCAATGTAACCACTTATCTCAGAGGAGAAAAATAAGCAATAATGGTACAAGAGAGGTTAATAACAGGTACAGGTCCAACCTGGCTTTTATCAGTCTCTTTAGAAAATGAACAGGGAACTGCTGTCAGCTTGATTGGAAAACGGAGAGGAGAAATAGATACATATGGGAGACATCAGTCAGAGTGGAGAAGACTGGTCTGTGTGAAGGTTGTTTGCAAGGTTACCTGCTCTGACGCAATGGAAAGCTGGAATTTGCATCTCAAAGCTTTGTTCCTTTCTCAACATAGTGTCACATAAATTGTCTGCCCTGGGGTTTTAATTTCACAGATGTCTAAGCTCATTTAGAAATTAAAGTGCAATAATCTGTGATCCACACTGTACCTCATAATTCCGCTTTTTCTCAGCAAGTGCTACATGGTGATTGTTTTGTTTACATGTCAGAATTGTACTCAAAGTTAGAGGTTTAGAGGTTTAGTATTTTTGTTTGTTTGTTTTGGGGTTTTTTTTGTTTAATACATCTGTGCTTTTATATGAAGGTTAGAACATTATATATTTTCTCTCTAATGTTTCTTTTTTGTTTTGGGGGGATTTCAGAATTTTTCCTAACATCTTTATAGTCTGTGGTGGTTTTTTTAATCCCTAATGAGTTTAGTTGGATGACAGATGCCTTATAAAGATTTTAATTATCTCCTTGTTTTTTGTTAACAGATATATCATCCTCCAAGGTATGTGTTCTCAGTTTAAAAAAAAAAAAATCATTTTACTGTTCAGGACACTTTTCAACAGTTTAATTGTAGTGTGAATCCTAGTTTGCAATCCTAGTAAAATAGTGGATTATTGATTTACTAAAGGAAATTATTTAAATAATTTTTTTGGTACACTCTGTTTTTATATTTACATAAAAGTATAAACTTGCTTATTCCAGATTGTGATTGGCAGGATTGAAGACAGAAAAAAGCAAGCAGTTCATCACCAAAACTTGAGCCAATATTAGTATGTAAGGTCAAGGTTGTAGTGTACCTACATTAAGAACATAATTTAAAAAAAAAAAAAAAAAGAAAAAAGAAAAAAGAAAAAAAGAGATATACTTTTAGTTTTTATTTATAGGTGCCCCCATTCCAAATGTCCAAGGAAATAAAAATTCTTTGGAAATTTCTTTTGAAAGCATCTTGATTTTGCCTTTGCGGATCACATGCAACAGTTCTAGACCACTAGAAATTGTCCTGCCAAACAAAAGCCTTCCTTATTTGAAGCTAGTTTGTACAAACCTCTGTCAGCTGTGACAACACTTCATGGAGGAGATTTGAGCTCTCCATAAACTGAAATTATTTCCCCAAAATGTAATACAGATCATGGAACTTCATTACAGTGCTCAGTTGGCACACTTCAGCTTCTGAAGGGCATGAGTTGTGGTTTTCTGTTTATAGAGTTGCACAAACAGACCAGATAAATGACTCTACATCACCCTCTAATGTGTTCATAGACACCAAAGGCCCTTTGCATGTTTTTATATGGTCTTAAAAACAGTAGAAATCAAAAAATTATGCCATTATCTATAAGCATTATAATTAGACC